>NC_087219.1:22788403-22793315 GCF_015104395.2 Macrobrachium nipponense
GCTTTTATATTTGTTTATATTATAAGTTTAGATTATCAACATAGGTAGGAGATTTAAGTGTTTTCTCCCTGTTACTCTTCGCCTTCCTTCCCATCCTATTTAGTTATAGGTATTGGTTATCTTATTCATTTTGATCTGGCCAGTTATATGCATATTTTGTTGTATTTGCATTCATGTCTTCTCTATCTCTGTTTATGGCTTAGTTTTTAGTAGTTAGGAATCCCAAGGGATTATTTAAGGACTAGAATTTGTCCTTGGCAGTCACAAGGTTGACTTTGATTATTTTTGTTTGTTAATAAATATTGTTGAGTTTTTTCTGAGTGTTTTCGTCTCCATTGACCATCTTTTACTGGATACTCTGTAACAACCTGGGTGTACATCCTTTAGTGCAGACAAAACCTGCACCACGGCCCAACAAGGGTGTAACAATTGGCGACCGTGACAGGATTGATGTACTCAGGGGTATCTGGTATTTTGGTCTGTGGAGCGACACTTCGTGATCTCTTCAATATTTATTTTGTAGTATTGCCTTCTCCCTGAGTTATTAATTTTTGGCCAAGATGGCAGAGTTTAAACTTTGACCCAGCTGAATTTTTGGGGTCTGCTGACTGCCTAAAGTACTTGCCTGTTTTAAATAGGAAACATTTAGTTGCTTGTGCACAGTGGTGGGTGTTCCGCTGAAGTCGGCGGTACTAAGAGAGATATTTTGGAGGCTGTGAAGGGTAAGATTGCCCAGGATTTAGCTGAGGCCGAACATTTGGTGAGTGAAAGTGAAGTAGAAAGTGATGGTGAAGATAGTATTAATGATGATTGGAAGAGGATAGGTTTGAGCGTGAGAGCTGGTTTGACTTTGTTTGAGGATCCTCCTCGTACAGGTATTATTTATGAAGGTCCCTCGAATATACCTAGGCTAATGTGTCAAATAATCCATTTTTGCCCCCCCTTAATTCTTTGCCAGTCGAACCCCTGGCTTCTGTTCATACTTCGGGTGAATCTAAGGAGGAGGTAGAATATAAATTAATTTTGTAAAACGAATTGAATTAAAGAAAATAGAATTTGAGGAGAACGAGCGGGTAAGGCGTCACGAGTTAGAGATGTGAAGTTGAATATAGAGATGGCTAGGTTACAGGGAGCCAATTTAGTCAGTTCCCCTAAAGGTATGTTTCAGGAACGGTAATTAGGTGCAGCGCTAAAGTTGGTGCCAGTCTTTGATGAAAACAATGTCCCTGAATTTTTCAAAGCCTTTGAGCGTGTTGCCGCCCGGTTGTCTTGGCCCTCCGAAATGTGGACTGTTTTAATACAATGTAGGCTGGTGGGCAAGGCTATCCGGGTGTACAATGCCTTGGAGGAGGAATTGCCAGGGACTATCATAAGGTCAAAGCGCTGGTATTAAAATCCTATGATCTGGTTCCCGAGGGCCTATCGCCTCAAAATTTAGGAATTATAACAAACATCCTTCACAGTCTTATGTAGAATTCGCTCGGGTCAAGGAGAACAATTTTGACGACTGGCTGAAAAGCCGACAAGTGGTGTCTTTTGCAGCGTTGCTGGGAATTGTTGCTCCTTGAAGAGTTCAAAAAGGCATGTAGCAAAGAGTTGAGGGTCCATCTTGAGGAGGTCAAGCTATGAAGTTGAGTAGTGCGCTCAGTTGGCAGATGAATATGTGTTGACCCATCGCTCTGGCAATGGTAACTTTGGGTACAGGGTTTTAAATGATCCCTCTTCCCGTGCCCACAGTAGTGGAAGGAGGGGAGAACCACCTTCGTCGACTCCTAATATTGTCCTAAGATTAATAATGCTAATTCTTTTCAGATAGGTAGGAATGTTGGTAGAGTCTCAGGAGGTCTCCTCCCCCTCGTGTCTTTGTAACAGAGGTACATCTATTCTGGCAATAATCAAAAGGTACAATAATAATAATGGTAATAACAGAAGTACTGACGTAGAGTAACCTGTTTTTGGTGTGACAAGCCAGGTCATTTCCAGAACCAGTGCAATGCCCGTAGACGATATCTTGAGAGAAACGGCCAAAATGCAGTTTCATTAATTTCTGAGAGGTCCAGTTCTTGTGATAATCAAGTGGAAAAATCTGTAGTTAGTAGTAAGGTAGATAATAGTAGTAGTGACACTTCTAATAAAAAACAGTTGTGACTCAATTTTTTGACAAATATGTATGGCCAGGTAGAATTGTTCTTGGATCTAAGATTATCAAAGTAAAGTTCTTGAGGGACACTGGTTCAGCTCGGTCTCTTGTGTTGAGGGATACCTTAAAAGGTTGTAAAGAGTATTCAGGAATTATGTTGTTCTGGGAGGGTTCCCGAACACTGTTGTTTCTGCTCCGTTGGTGGATGTCAGGTTGTCTTTTCCTGGATGTGATAAGGTTACCGAGTTGGCCGTTGTTGATAGTCTCCCCATTCCTGGGATTGACGGTATTTTGGGCAATGATATGGTCAATAGTGAGGGTCAGGAATTATTTCCCATATTGTCCATTCAATACATGTCCCATAGCTATAACAACCCGTGCCGCAGCAAGAGCTGCTGATCTACTTGATGTAGATGATGATTTAATGCTTAGTAGTTTAGAAGTAGATGTAGAAAGGCCCGGGTCAGTAGATAGTGGTAGTAATAGTATTATTATTAATGATTTGAAACCTGATTGGGACAGATTGGCTTTTATTGAAGCCCAGAAAAAAGAATTGACTTTGAATTGGGAGACATTAATGATTTGACTAAACCTCGGTTTAGTATAACCAAGGGTCTACTTTACAGGTTTAGTCGTCCTTCGACAGATGATCTGAGCAAGACTTCTCAGATTGCACAAATTGTGGTTCCGTCCCAGTTCCGTGAATCGGTAATGAATCTGCTCACAACAATTTCTTTCAGGCCATTTTGGGGTGTGGAAAACTTTCCGAAAATTAGCAAGGTATTTTTGGTGGCCTGGGATGAAATCTTCTGTGAAGCATTATGTGAAGGAATGTGAGGTATGTCAGGTTATGGGAAAACCAAATCAAAATAATTCCCAAAGCTCCTTTACATCCTATCCCTGCCATTGGTGAACCATTCTCGGAATTGGTGATAGATGTCGTTGGTCCTTTACCTAAAACCAAGTCTGGTTAGTTTATTTATTAACTATTATGGATAGAGCCTCTAGATTTCCCGAAGCATTCCCTATGAGACGTTATTACATCTAAAGTTGTTTTTGAAAAATTAATGGATTTCTTTTCCAGGTATGGCCTCCCTCGTGTTTATTCAGACAGATTGTGGTACAAATTTTCACCAGTAAGGTATTTAGAGGTAAATGTGCTGAACTGGCCATTCAGCACATTACCAGCGTACCTTATCACGGGGAGCCCGGAGAGTCAGGTGTGGTGGAGAGGTTTCACCAGACCCTTAAATCCATTTTGAAAAAACATTGTTATGAACAAGGTAGTGAGAAATAAGATTCCTGATGCCCTTTCCCGCCCAAATTGATTAGTTTGCCTTTCTCTCTCGTACGTCACCCTGCCTAGTTTCTCCAATAGGTTATATGAAAAAAAATTATTTTTGAATATAGTATGGTTTCAATGTTCCTGCAAGTTTTATAGGTTGAATTTAGTAGGTTTTATTTGTTAATACCTGTTTATTTTATTATACGGTTTGGCGATTGCCAGTTGTTGAGGTTTGTATGAAGGTTATACACTTAATATTTTATGATATTGCCCTTGGTTTCCTAGCCAATTATTGATTTGTCACAATATACTTTGGACTTTGAATGATTGAATATATATAATGACTTTTTGGACTATATTGTGTATTGTAGGTTAAGGTGTAGGCCTGTGTGTGCCTGTAAGTTTATTTAGGTAAAGTTAAGTAGGTTGGTTCCTTAGACTTGGGGATTTGTGACTTTTATGATCCTGTTTAAACTATGGGTATGTTATGTCATGTCTGTCCTTTGCCATGCCTTGTCTTTGGGTTCAGAGTATGGTATCATCACTTGATCTTTAAAATAATGGTAAGCTATATAAGCTTTTGTTTGCATTCCCCAATGGTATTTTCTGTTGATGTAATATAATTTGGTTTCAGATTTGTGCTCTATTATTGTATGTTTGCCTGTTGTAGATTGTCTTTATTCTTTCCTTACAGGTTTGTTAGTACTACATTTATAAAAAAAATTTTCTGGCTTAAATTTTTTTTTTTTTTCGGGGAGGAAGGTATCAGATGTTAACGTAATTTTTCAGTTTTTAGTCAACCTTGTGATTTTGTTAACATTTAATATTAAGGCATTTAGTATTTAAGTATTTATTTTTAAGGAAATTTGTATTTGTATATATATTACGAAAGTTAAGTTGTAGTGTGGTGATTTTGCGCCTCCTCCCCGCTCGTTAAAGTTTTTGAATTACCCTTTTAACACTTGTATCTTTTTTGTTGTTTACGTTTGGGTACGTGACTGGAGTCCTCGGTGAAGGAGTGAGAAGAGACAGAAGGAGTGTTTGGGCAGACAGTTCGGGCTATCTACAGAGGCTGTCCCTTTTTTCTTTTTTGCTCTGCAGCTGCCGCTCTTAATATATTTTATCGACGCTTTTTGGGAGTACTTTGAGCCGCCCTTCGCAGGTACACATCTGCCACCTGCGGTGTTGTGTACGCTGTACTTTGAGTGCTGTCCTTCGCAGGTACGCTTCTGGCCACCTGCGGTGTTGCGTCCTGCTTGTATTGCAGGTGATTTGTGCCACCTGCGGACTTATCTCACTGCCACCTCAGTGGAAGAGTTTTCCTGAGGTGTTAGAAGCATTTGCTTTTCCAGGACGCCTTGGTTATTGCAGCTGTGGGGGCCTTGATGCCCGTCAGAAGTCAAGTAGGGAGACAGATCCCAGGTAAGCGTTCCTTTTTGTATGGTCGTGCAGGACCTCTCGACCTCTCCTCCTTCCTGGTGCTTCTG
>NC_087219.1:22793815-22803815 GCF_015104395.2 Macrobrachium nipponense
GCAACTTCGCATTCTCATCTAAGGGAATTTGATAATATCCTTTCAAACAAGTCTATCTTGGAAACAACTTGGCTTGCCCAATATTATCAAGTAACTAATCTATAAGAGGCAAAGGATAATTATCAGCCCACACTGATAGAATTCAGCTTCTATAATCAGTACACATCCTAAAGGAACCATCTGGTTTCTTCACCAACACACATGGAGAACTGAAGTGACTTGAACTGGGTTCTGCTAATCCATGTTGCAGCAAATACTCAACTTCCTTCTTCAAAACATCTTGATGATACGGTGATAAGCGATAGGCTCTTTGCTTGAAAGGTCTTCCATCTTCTTGAATCTTGATTTCATGCTTGGTCAGATCAGTACGTCTAGGCACATCTGAAAAAATTTCTGGAAAACTTCTAATTATGTCACTTAAGTCTTCACCTTGTTCAACACTCAGATGTTTCAATTTATCCTCCAAATTTTCCAAAATTGAAGAATTATTCATCTTGCTTGCAGTTCCCAATTCGTAGCCATCATCCTCTTCTGTAGATAAAGTTGTTTGGGTTACTGACACAGTTTCAGTTTTAGTTTCTGAGAAATAAGGTTTCAAGAGGTTCACATGTATCTTCGTTTGTTTTCTTCTTCTTTCTGGTGTTTCAATCACATAAGTTCTATCACTTAACCTCTGAATTATCTTGTAAGGACCTTGAAATTTATTAGTGAGGGGAAATCTCTTGACAGGTAAGAACACTAACACTTGTTGACCAACACTAAAACTTCTTAGCTAAGTCTTAGCATCAAATCTCCTTTTCATTTTCTCTTGACTCATTTTCAAGTTTTCTAAAGAGAATTTTCTAATCTCTTGCAACCTTTTCCTTAAGTTCTTCACATACTCTCCTTGGCTTTCCTCTTGGTTTTCTTCCCAATTTTCTGGAAGAATCTTCAACGGTCCTCTAACTTCTCTTCCAAAAATCATTTCATTAGGTGAACATCCCATACTTTCTTGATAAGCATTCCTAACTTCAAACAACATTATTGGTAAACCAAAACAACATTAATGGTAAACCAACATCCCATTCCCTTCCTGACTCAGAACAGTACTTTGTCAGCATACTTTACAATGTCTGGTGGAACCTTTCCAAGGCACCTTGAGTTTCTGGATGATAGGCAGTGGATAACTGTTGTTTCACTCCTAACAAATTCATCACATCCTGGAATAACTTTGAAGTAAAGTTTGTTCCTCTGTCACTTTGTACTATTTCTGGTATTCCAAACTTTGAGAAAAACTCCACAAGTTTTTCAGCAACTATCTTGGCAGATATGTTTCTAACAGGGATTGCTTCTGGATACCTTGTCACAGGACACATTAATGTTAACAGAAACTCATTTCCTTTCTATGTCTTCGGCAGCGGTCCAACCATGTCTATGATCTCTTTGCTAAAGGGTTCTCCTCTAACTTCTATAGGTTGTAGGGGGGCTTTCTTGATGGTTTCATTCGGTTTTCCAGCTATCTGGCAGGTATGACACTCACGACAAAACCTGCTAACATCTCTGTGAAGTCCAGGCCAGAAAAAATATTTCATGATCTTCTCCATAGTCTTCCTGATTCCAGTATGTCCAGACTCATGAGCTACTGCAACCACTTGCTTTCTCAACGGATATGAAATCAAAATTTGATGATATTCGCCCCATACAGCATCTCCTGGTATATCTGTAGGTCTATACTTCCTCATCAGTAAACCTTCCTTCAGATAGTAACAGGTAGGAGTTTGTGGCATCTCTTCTCGATCAACAACTCTGAAGAACAAATCAGTTAACGATGCATCCTTCTTCTGCAAGTCCATCAGCTTCTCTCTTGTCACTTGACCAACTTCAGGGGTTGAATTCTCAATATCTGCTAAGTCAGCTACTGTAGTTTCACTACTGTCTTCAGTAACACTTTGACTACTTGGAGTCTCTTCAGGAACATTAGGTTCTTCTTCTTCTTCGTCGTCGTCGTCTTCTTCATCTTCTTGTGAAATCTCTTCTGGTCACACTATGGAAACTTCACTTCCCTGTAATAATTCTTCTAAGCACAAAGTTTCTTCACTTGATCCTTCTTGGGTGTGTAAATCCTCAGTTTCTTCACTTGCAGTCGTAGTCCTCTTCATACTTCTGGTAGTTACACAACTAGGAAACAGGTGGGGGTTATTCTTCTCCAACTCTACTGTAGGACTAATCCTCAATGGTTTGTCTGTCACTACAGGACAAGGAATAAATGGCACACCACCAACTTCATTCCCCAACAGAACATGTATACCTTCCACAGCCAGTGAGTCCTTTACAGCAAAATCAACACTCCCTGTCACCAATTCACATGACAGGTGTAAGCGGCATATAGGAGTTACTTCCTCTCCTCCTATACCCTTCAAAATAACTGAATCTCCTGTGAGACTCTTCTCATAACTGAGGGTTGAGAAAAACCACGTACTACCACACTATGGTTACTCCCTGTATCACGTAATATCTTGACTGGTACCTGCATACTTCCTTCTTGAGTTGACAGCATACCCTCATAGATATATGGCTTAAAAGCCTCCACACTGCTAAGCCACTCACTGCTTGAGGTAACATTTCCACTGGTTGCTAAACATTCAGCTTGTTTAGTTTCATTCTTCTCTGGAATCTGATTCTTTCCCACACTGCTCTTCATAGTTTGTTTCACCTGGTCACCTTTTACAACTTGACCAACTGGTTTTGACTGCTGTTGATTCCGGTAACACTCATGACTGTAGTGTCCTACTCTTCCACACTTGAAACAGACAACATTAAGTTTCTGTAAATGTCTTGAAAAACTGGATGAGGATTTCACATTAGTTTGTTGAGGTGTATTATCTTGTGTACTCTTTGTATTATCACTTGAAGGTTTCCCATTAAATTTGTTCCTGTTATTTGGAAAAGACTTAAAACCTGGGCGTTGTTGACTCTGGTACTTGACATGTAATTACGTTAACTACTTATTTATGTAATCTTCACTAAGTGTAGCAGCTTTGTCAAGTTTCTTCACTTCTCTCTCTCTTAAAGAGGCTCTTATATGTTCAGGAATTCCCTTAAGATACTGTTCAAGAACAAGTAACTCTTCTAACTCATCGAAAGTTTCAACTTTAGCAGCTTCTAACCAACGTTTGAAACACCTTCTCACTTTGTAAGCATAATCTAAGAATGTTCCCTTCTCATCTTTTCTTAAATTTCTGAATCTCTCATAGTAGTACTCTGGGGTCATCTGGTAAACTTGTAGCACACTGTGTTTAAGTACCTTGTAGTCTTTACACTGATCAGCTGTTGAGACTAGATAAGCACTTCTCCCTTTACCAATCAAGACACTTTGTAGCAAAACTGACCATTTATCCTCTGGCCATCCCATACCTGAAGCCACTTTCTCAAAGTGATAAAAAAACTCACATGGAGCTGCTTCAGTAAACTTAGGGATTAACTTCTGTACTCTCACTACATCAAATACAGGGTCTTGATTACCTTGGTTAGGGTTAGACGGTGTTACAGGTAATGTGGATCTAGCTTTTATCAATTCCATTTCCCTTTCATGTCTTGCGATTTCTCTTTCCTCTTCTGCTGCTTTTTCTTCTTCTCTTTCTCTTCTTTCTTGTTTTTCCCTGTCTATTCTTTCTCTTTCAGCTTGCATTCTCTCTCTTTCAGCAAGCATTTTTAGCTTAATCAAATTCTCTTCTGCTTCAATGCGTTTAAGCTCTAACTCCTGCATCACTTTTTCTTTCTGCTTGCTTATTTATGAGATCAGCACGTGCTACATTCAACAACTCTTGAGCCAATTCTAACTCATCTTCATCAGTTATTCTACCAGAGTTTATCAATGATTCCATAGCAATACATCTTATTTGTGCCTTTACCATACTAGTAGACACATATCCACCACATGCCACTGCTAAAGCACTCCACTGTGCCTTAGTCCTGAAACTTGAAGTGAGCCATTTTCCTCTAAGTTATCAACTTACAATTCAATACAATAAATGCAAGACAAAAACTATATGGTCACTCTGCTAACAAAATATATCCCTAACACCACCAGTATATACTAGAGTGATAATAAAATCTGCTTTCCCGGATCTCTGGGCACCATTAAACAATGTTACGATGTGCCAAGTATCTGGTTACTACACTTACCATTCATTTAATGTTACCTCACAAAAGCCAGACACCTGAACTTACCCTAACACGTTAAACGACTGAATACTCTAAAGTCAACAGTGATCCCTTAACACTTACTAGTATTGCAGAAAATCAGACTAAGTTCATCAAAACCGGTGTGAGGTAATCTTGTAAGTAATTAAATTAATCAAAGGGCATCACTCCATCAACAACTTTAAAAGTGTAAGTATTTCCCTGATTTCAGAAGTCTAAGTACTTCCCTGGTTCTAAGTCACTTCAAGTAAATTGAAGGAAAGCAAATCAATTACCACTCTATGTTTTTACCTATCATCAATATAATCAAATGAAAATATACTGGGATAAAAATAAAATACTTATAAAAATTTTAAATACAAAAATTTATTATTAAATTCAAAATTTATAAGTGAAATTCACAATATCAGGGAAAATTACTGTTACTTGAAAACAAAGTAAAGTTTAATTAATTCTTGAATCAAATTAAGTAAAATTAAATCAAAATTAATTTATCACAATATTCAAGAAAATTAATTCAATTGAAATTCAAAAGTGTTAGGCAATAATTGAAAATTTGAAATTAATTCACAAGTGCTAAACAATAATAAAACTTGAAAAGAATTCTAAGTAAATGCAAATTAATTCACAAATGTTAAATTTAATCAAATGTGCAATGATTAAGCAATGAAAATAACTAAGTCAATTAAATTGTGAATGAAAATGAAAATATAAAATAAAAAGACACACTTCAATAAGAAAATGAAATAGTGCACAAACAATGGAACAAACTCAAACGCAAAAAATCAGTAATGTGTAAAAGTGTAAATCTTTTCACTCAAAACATTGTAACCAACAGTTTTTACCAAACCTTCATAACCACCTGTGATTATTTAACCACTGTTCCTAACAATTATTAGTTAACCACACTCCCTACCCATTATTAGTTAAACACAGTTCGTAACCGTTATTAGTTGCAACTAATAAAAATATAACACACTTTACCTTTTTGGTATACCAACTTCTTTTTCTCTTGCTGTAGCTTGTATATCACACTTTCCCAAATACCAGGCGCCGTTACGAAACAATGTCTGTTCAGATTCCACAAAAGAAACTAAATAACACTAAATAAACTCTAAGAAATATCAAATATGAAATTGTAAGTTACGAGTGACCAATTTACGTTACGTTAATATAATCTCAATGATGTCGAGTGAGAGAGAGAGAGAGCGATCTAACCGCCTCGAGGTTCTAGGATGTAATGAAATCTTCCCTTGCGAAAACGACAGAGTAGATATGATACAAAACGTTCTTGTCACGAATGCTTCCAGTAGCTTTGAAATCTGATGCAATCTTCATAAAGAAATGTGCAATTTCCACGTGGCTTTGATCAAAGATATACGCGTACCAGTCCAGTCTGTTAAAAAAAAAGAAAGACGTACTCTACTCGATCGAAACGGAGGCTGAGCGACAATTAAGATTGAAATGTTTTGATGACAACGCAAGACTCAATTCTCTCGCTATCACATGCGTTGACAGATTTAGGAAAGCAAACGGATCTCGCAGACCCTCTAATCTTACAGTGTTGACATAAAAGTTAAACATTTGTAGTTTCGAAAAGACAAAGTAAAAATCTCTCTCTTTTTACGTTATACGTTAATATATATTCTTTTACAACATGTAATGCGAAATCTGAACACATTTAAAACATCCTATTCTAAGCTATCTAGGAATCTGAAAAAATGTTGTAAAATTCTACATGACATTTCAAAGAAGGAAAATATGCATTTTGAAAGTAGCAAATATATAATATAATATATAGTATATATATATATATATATATATATATATATATTATTATATATATACATACTAAATAGATATATATATATAGTATATTTGTATATATATATATATATATATATATATACATATATATATATATATATATATATATATATATATATATATATATATATCTATATATATATATATATATATATATATATATATATATATATATATATATACTATATATATGTATATAATATATATAAAGATATATATATATATATATATATATATATATATATATATATATATATATATATATATATATATATATATATATATATATATATATATATATATATATAATATATATATATATATATATAAATATATATATATATATATATATATATATATATATATATATGATATATATAGATATAGATATAGATATATATATAGATATGTATATATATAGATTTATATATATATATATATATATATACATATATATATACATAGATAGATATAGATAGGTAGACAGATATTGGTAGATAGATAGATAGATATATAGATAGATATATAGATATAGATATATAAGTAACAGGTAGGAGTTTGTTGCATCTCTTCTCGATCAACAACTCTGAAGAACAAAACAGTTAACAATGCATCCTTCTTCTGTAAGTCCATTAGCTTCTCTCTTGTCACTTGACCAACTTCTAGGGTTGAATTCTCAATATCTGCTAGCTCAGCTACTTTAGTTTCACTACTGTCTTCAGTGACACTTTGACTACTCAGAGTCTCTTCAGGAACATCAGGTTCTTCTTCTTCGTCGTTGTAGTCTTCTTCATCTTCTTGGGAAATCTCTTCTTGGTCAGCACTATGGAAAACTTCACTTCCCTGGAATAATTCTTCTAAGCACAAAGATCCTTCACTTGATCCTTCTTGGGTGTGTAAATCCTCAGTTTCTTCACTTGCAGTCATAGTCCTCTTCATACTTCTGGTAGTTACACAACTAGGAAACAGGTGGGGGTTATTCTTCTCCAACTCTACTGTAGGACTAATCCTCAATGGTTTGTCTGTCACTACAGGACAACGAATAAATGGCACACCACCAACTTCATTCCCCAACAGAACATGTACACCTTCCACAGCCAGTGAGTCCTTTACAGCAAAATCAACATTCCCTGTTACCAATTCACATGACAGGTGTAAGCGGCATATAGGAGTTACTTCCTCTCCTCCTATTCCCTTCAAAATAACTGAATCTCCTGTGAGACTCATCTCCAATTGAGGGTGAGAACCACGTACTACCACACTATGGTTACTCCCTGTATCACGTAATATCTTGACTGGTACCTGCATACGTCCTTCTTGAGTTGACAGCATACCCTCATAGATATATGGCTTAAAATCCTCCACACTGCTAAGCCACTCACTGCTTGAGGTAACATTTCCACTGGTTGCTAAACATTCAGCTTGTTTAGTTTCATTCTTCTCTGGAGTCTGTTTCTATCCCACATTGCTTTTCGTAGATTGTTGCACCTGGTCACCTTTCACAACTTGACCAACTGGGTTTGACTGCTGTTGATTCCGGTAACACTCATGACTGTAGTGTCCTACTCTTCCACACTTGAAATAGACAACATTAGGTTTCTGTAAATGTCTTGAAAAACTGGATGAGGATTTCACATTTGTTTGCTGAGTTGTATTACCTTTTGCACTCTTGGTAGTATCACTTGTAGGTTTCCCATTAAATTTGTTCCTGTTATTTGAATAAGACTTAAAACCTGGGCGTTGTTGACTCTGGTACTTAACATTTTAATTATGTTTACTACTGATTATATTGTAATCTTCACTCAGTATAGCAGTTTTGTCAAGTTTCTTTACCTCTCTCTCTCTTAAAGAGGCTCTTATATGTTCAGGAATTCCCTTAAGGTACTGTTCAAGAACAAGTTACTCTTCTAACTCATCAAAAGTTTTAACTTTAGCAGCTTCTACCCAACGTTTGAAACACCTCATTTTGTAAGCATAATCTAAGAATGTTCCCTTCTCATCTTTTCTTAGATTTCTGAATTTTTCATTGTAGTACTCTGGGGTCATCTGGTAAACTTGTAGCACACTGTGTTTAAGTACCTTGTAGTCTTTACACTGATCAGCTGTTGAGACTAGATAAGTACTTCTCCCTTTACCAATCAAGACACTTTGTAGCAAAACTGAGCATTTATCCTCTGGCCATCCCATACCTAAAGCCACTTTCTTAAAGTGATCAAAAAACTCATCTGGAGCTTCTTCAGTAAACTTAGGGATTAACTTCTGTACTCTTACTACATCAAATACAGGGTCTTGATTACCTTGGTTAGGGTTAGACGGTGTTACAGGTAATGTGGATCTAGCTTTTATCAATTTCATTTCCCTTTCATGTCTTGCGATTTCTCTTTCCTCTTTTATCCTTTCTCTTTCCTCTTTTATCCTTTCTCTTTCCTCTTCTGCTGCTTTTTCTTCTTCTCTTTCTCTTCTCTTTTGTTTTTCCCTGTCTATTCTTTCTCTTTCAGCTTGCATTCTCTCTCTTTCAGCATGCATTTTTAGCTTAATCAAATTCTCTTCTACTTCAATGCGTTTAAGCTCTAACTCTGCATCACTTTTCTCTTTCTTTTCTGCTTGCTTATTTATGAGATCAGCACGTGCTACATTCAACAACTCTTGAGCCAATTCTAACTCATCTTCATCAGTTATTCTACCAGAGTTTATCAATGATTCCATAGCAATACATCTTATTTGTGCCTTTACCATACTAGTAGACACATCCACCACATGCCACTGCTAAAGCACTCCACTGTGCCTTAGTCAGAGTGGTTTCAGATAAAACTTGGATGAAAGGGCTACTAAAAATTCCTGAAACTTGAAGTGAGCCATTTTCCTCTAAGTTATCAACTTACAATTCAATACAATAAATGCAAGACAAAAACTATATGGTCACTCTCCTAACAAAATATATCCCTAACACCACCAGTATATTCTAGAATGATAATGAAATCTGTTTTCCCGGGTCTGGGCACCATTAATACATGTTACGAAGTGCCAAGTATCTGGTTACTACACTTACCATTTATTTATTGTTACCTCACAAAAGCCAGACACCTGAACCCTCATCTTAGGTATTAAACGACTGAAATCTCTAAAGGCAACAGTGATCCCTTAACAACTTACCAGTATTGCAGAAAATCATACCAAGTTCATCAAAACAGGTGTGAGGTAATCTTGTAAGTAATTAGATTAATCAAAGGGCATCACTCCATCAACAACTTTAAAAGTGTAAGTATTTCCCTGATTTCAGAAGTCTAAGTACTTCCCTGGTTTTAAGTCACTTCAAGTAAATTGAAGGAAAACACATTAATCACCATTCTATGTTTCTACCTATCATCAATATAATTAAATGCAAATATACTGTTATAAAAATAAAAACACTCATAGAAATTTTAAATACAAAAATTTATTATTAAACTCAAAATTTATAAGTGAAATTCACACTATCAGGGAAAATTACTGTTACTTGAAAACAAAGTAAAGTTTAATTAATTCTTGAATCACTTAAGTAAAACTAAATCAAAATTAATTTATCACAAAATTCAAGAAAATTAATTCAATTGAAATTCAAAAGTGTTAGGCAATAATTAAAAATTAGAAATTAATTCACAAGGGCTAACTAACTATAAAACTTGAAAAGAATTCTAAGTAAATGCAAATTAATTCACAAGTGTTAAATTTAATTAAATGTGCAACGATTAAGCAATGAAAATGACTTAAGTCAATTAAATTGTGAATGTAAATGAAAATACAGAAAAATGTGGACAGTATCAAAATAAAAAGGCACACTTCAACAAGAAAATGAAAAAGTGCACAAAATGAAACAAACACAAAACACAAAAATTTGCAATGTGTAAAAGTGTAAATCTTTTCACTCAAAATATTGTAACCATCAGTTTTTACCAAACCTTCGTAACCATCTGTTTTTAGTTATTAGTTAACCACTGTTCCTATCCGTTAT
>NC_087219.1:22808815-22829779 GCF_015104395.2 Macrobrachium nipponense
GATATATAAATATATATATATAGTATATATATATAATTATATATAGATTTATGTATATAGATATATATATATTAGATATATATATACAATATAATAAGATATATATATATAGATATATATATATATATATAATATATGTATATTAGATATTATATAATAGATATAATATATATATATATATATATATATATTTTAATATATATGACTGGTAAAAATGTCCTGTAACAACAGAATTCCATCTAATTTGCAAGCAACTTTCATCTTTAAAGTATCCTGACCATATAATTGAGAAAGCAATTCAAAAAGCAAACGTAATTTTCTACCGACCCCCTAAAGACAAGACCAGAGACACACCCAACAATAAAATAAAAATTCCCCACCTGGAGACGATTAAGAGAGTAACTCACACCCTTGGGAAATCCAACCCTTTTGCATTTACCTACCCAAATACCTTAGCCATATCCTGATTAACGTCCAACAAAAGACATCTCCCAAAGACTCTGAGGTATATGAGATCCCATGCCAGGACTGTGACCAATCTTACATCGGATTTACAGGTAAATCACTTCCCCAGAGATTAATACAACACAAACGGTCAGTTAGGTATGGACAACAGAACTCGGCTATTTTCAACCATATAAATGAACATAACCATAGAATAAACTGGAATTTGTCACATGTAATTTATAGCAGCAACTGCGGTACAAGAGTCAAATGATGGAATCGGCCTTAATAAAAGAGAAGCAGGTAATGAACATCTCAAAAGGGAATTGGATATCAGATATCGTCGACGCAGTGTTCATTCAACCAACGCTTAAGAAGATTAAAGGAAGATTATCAGCGGGGGTGACCTAAATTGGCTTACTTGTGGACGAATCTCTTGGTATAAATACCACCTTTTCTGTAAACTTTTCTCATTCATATACCTGAAGAGAGAGACAGCAGTCTCTGAAATATAGTACTTTTCTCTCTACATTTTGGTGTTTTATGGGCTCCTTTTATTAGATATATATATATCCTATATATATATATATATATATATATATGTATGTATGTATGTATATATGTGTATATATATTATATATATATATATATATATATATATTATATATATATATATATATATATATATATATATATATAGATATATATAGATATATATATATATATATATATATATATATATATATATATATATAGATATATATATATAATATATATATATATATTATATATATAAATATGAAAATCTAAAATGGAAATGCATCACAAAGAGCTTGATATATCTGAACATTTGGATATTTATTAGTTGCCAGATTAATTTCTCATTTTCTTCAGTGCCTGACCAGCTATATCGTAGAATATTATTAGTTTTAGTGGGTTACCGATGTAAATATTTCACTTTTATCTGTCTTGGCAGGTCATAGTACATGTGATAATTAACGCTCACTTCCGCTTACAGGCGGAAATGCAGTTAACAAACGTATAAAAACCCACCAAAAAATGTTTTTTTGTAATGATACTTCAGGACATGTTTATTTAGACATTGACTCGTCTAAATCCAACTAACATTCTAAAATTCCTCAAAAATTGCCAGTTGCCATGCCCCTAATAAGTAAATATATAAGAATGTAAATAATTATTAGTACATAATAAGGAGAATGGCTTTGAGTGATTGAACTTTTGAAGTTTCAGTTGTATAACTCCTCAGGGGGACTGTTCCACAGTCCAATGGTGTGAGGAATAAAGGACCTTTAGAAGTAAGAAGTTTGGCAATGAGACATATTCATCAGCTCTGTTGATGAAATCTAAGGTGTTTTATGGAAATATGAAAAAATATTCTAGTATGGTGAAACTTTTATCTGGCTACTGATGTCAGTTTTGGGAAGAAACCCTTGCAAAACCTTTTTATAAAATTCTAACATAATTTGAGGGAAAATAAGCGTACAGTAAAGTGGTGTAAATTTTTTAACACACGACTTACAGTGGTGAACTGGATTGTTCAGGGAGACGAGACCACTGTATTTATTGTCATACATGGTTTTTTTTATATTGCTTTATTAGAATATTTTAGAATGGTGCTCTTCAATGTGAGTAAACTAATGCTATGTTCTTCCAGTAGGGTTATGTAACCAGATGATTGTTATATTACATGTAAAGGTGCTGTGTTAAAGCTTGCGTTTGTGTGTATAGATGTGAGTCACTTTTCTTGTACTGTATATCTTATTTCCTTTTCAGGCAGTTCCCGGTTATTATAGTTTAAAGAACTTTTAATTAAATTCTTTCTTCAAATTGGATCTTATGTTTACAAATCAACTTGTGGGAAAATTTGGTTTACATGTGTGAATGATGATCCTGTTTATAGTAAAACTGATTTCATCTTTAAAGATAAAAGGAAAGTAGTGTTTGTGATTTGGACAAATTTGATGCTTTATATAGATAATTAGATCCATTGCATATCCTTACAGAAAAACCGGTGTGTCTTGTCAACTTCAGTTATTTCTCCAATGATGCTAGAAGTTCTTCGCAAGCAATTAGTTGACATTGAGGGTCTTCGGTGTGACTTGATCAAAACGATAATGGGTAAGATAACTTATTGGTGATATACAATTTTCCTTATTGTTGATCTAAGATGATTTAGTTGATTTGTGGCTTTGATTTCTTTTGGGTTTTTGTATTTTGCTTTAGCATTTTACCTCGTGTTATTAGTTTTCCCTAAAGAGGATTATATTTGGGTGAAGTACTACAGATCCATGGATATTAATCATTAGAGTTTGGAATTATTAATAAAAACAATTCCTCTTGATGTTATTGTACAGAAAATTCTGTTGTCCCTATACTAACTTGTTTTTTTTAGTACTAAACAATTGTCTTTCATAGACAGCATAACAAACTGAGATTACATTTTAAAGTAAGGGCAGCCTGAGCTGCTACTCACAACTCATGGGTTAGTTGGTAGTTGCTTATCCAGCATTGAATTGAGAGTGATATAAAAATCATATCCTAGACATGTATTTTGTGTATTGTATTGTTTCAGGTAATGCTTACTACCCTTATAAGTTGATTGATGCGGCAAAAGCAAAGCTCAAAATGAAAGCTTGGAAAGCGGGTAAGATGGACATAAAAACTAAAGACAGGTATGGATATCGTGCTAGTGCTTTTTTCATTGGAATTATTGCATTTTATATATCAAAGGTAGAAGTTGAAAAGTTGCTCAGTTGATCAGATGAAGCTAGCCTTTAATATGTAAATTGAAATTCAGGTAATATTGTTAGAAGTTGTTTGAAAAGCTGTTATATTTAGTAGAAAGTAAGCTTAGTAATCTGGCTTGTGATTATTATTTTTGATAGTGAAGTCGCTTGTTTCGTCCTCAAGGAGTTACCCTGCATGGTATGCCAGCACTCATCATGGTGACTAGACTAATTTCAAAGAAATATCTTTTAGCCTGGTCTTGTAGCTGGGTACTTTGTCGTTATGATAAACACTATGACATGTGATAGAGTATAATGGACTAAAAGACAAGCTGAATCCAGCTTTTCCCGCGTCAAAATCCGGAAGAAGAAGTGACTAATTTACATGCACGTCTGCCATCTTGTTTATGACTGGGCCGGTTAAAAGACCATGAACAATTACTCCTTGTCAGCATAGAATGAATACTTCAAGCCAGTTCTCTTCAGTAAAGATTGCATTTATTCTAACTTTTTTCATTACGGAAACATCTAAATTTGAAAGGCAAGGCTTATTTTTATATAAGTAACTTGGCAAATAATTACATAGCCATAAGTTTCTATTTTACGCAGCAACTCAGAATTTGAAAATCACTGTAGCGCTCTTTTGTTTTGGGTTTAGACAGTTTGCTTTGCCCACTACTGGAGAAGAATACGTAAAACACAGCTACAGCCAACAATTCATTTTTGTTGGTTGGTGACTAAACAGGTTGTCCAGCTGCTTGCTGGATTCATTTTTTCACCAAATGGTTTTGCTTTTCTCTGCATTTGTTGAAGTACTCTGCATGATTTTTGGTAGCATGCTAATAATATTTAGCTTAGTTTATATTCAGGATTTTTCCTTTTTTCTTTTGATTCATTATGTCAGACACTATAGTCGATTCATTTAAGGTAGATTCTTGCGCCTACGAGTCGTTTGTTTGGCGGCCTCTGATTGGCTGGTACCGGGAGGTAGGCCGCTCACTCAGACTCATTATTTTCTACTGTGGCTTAGAAAACTAGCAATATTATGTTTATATTTCTTCAATCAACTCACGCTTTGCTCAATATAGGAACATTTTGGTCATAACATAGGATTCGGTATTAATTGTACAACCAAGTTATCTTTTCCTAAAATCAATAAGATGAAACACAAAGGAATTACAACGAGTAAAAGTGAAAAGAGAAGGATTTAATTCTTTATACCTGTTTTTATTTATTATCGGATTTTGCATCAGTAACGCGATTAAGATAAAATAAAACGTGTTTTCATACAACAAATTCACCCTGAATACGCTGTTGCTTTCAGATTTTGGATGCGTGTAAAATGTGAGGAGAAAATGAAGAATATGTCTTATTAAGTTGCATCAGTAAATGATTCAAGTTTGACGGTATTGCTGAGAGAATGAGATCTGCAAGGCGTTGTCGTTGCGTTTGTCGCCTCAGAGAGAGATTTTAGTTGCCAATTAGCGATATAAAAGGTTGCAGTTTCCACAATATTTACCATGTTATATTATCACATTTTCTGAATATGAATACACTGAATTTCCAATATAACTGTCGAACATTTTAAATCCAATATCATATAGTATGTCTGGGCATATCTGATAAGGAAAAAAAAAATAATAATCAGATGGATGCATCTGGTATCGTTAGCTCAGACCCATGCGGGCCGTGGGGAATTCAATCCAGCAAAGAAGTTGAACTCTGTGGAAAGACGACTTCACACTCTTCAACTCAGCCTAAACTTTAATCAGGTTGTTTCAAGATATTGTTTCTAATTTTATTTTATGAATATATTTTCAAATGAAAGAGACACCAGAGACTTATTTGAGTGATATGAAATAATAATCTCAGTGAAAGTAATAAACAAACAAATAATTAAGAAAGATTGACTTCCTATTAGGCTGAGTCAAGTACGGCTGCAACATAATAAGATATATTCTTATATTCTTCATTTTCTCCTCACATATTACACGCATCCAAAATCTGAAAGCACTAGCGTATTCAGGGTGATTTTATTGTATGAAAATACAAGTTTTAATTCATCTTGATCGTATGACTTATTAAAAATCCGATGATAAATAAAAACAGGTGTAAAGATTGAAACTTTTTCTCTTCACTTTTACTCGTTGTAATTCCTTTGTGTTTTATCTAATTGTTTCAGGAAAAGATTATTTAGTTGTACAATTAATACCGAATCCTTTGGTATGACCAAAACTTTATTATCTTTTGGAAAACGTGAGATAAATGAAGAAATATAAACATATTGCATGTTTTCTAAGTCACAGACGAAAATATGACACAATGAGCGAGCGGCCTACCTCCCGGTACCAGCCAATCAGAGGCTGCCAAACAAACGTCTCGTAGGCGCAAGAATCTACCTTAAATGAATCGACTATAGTATGTCCAGTACTATTGCAGTAAAGGTTGCAAGACAAGAGTGACATCAGCAAAATATGAGACATTCCATTTATGCTTCTTGTAGAGTTGTAGAGGACAAGTTTGTTCGTTAGAGGTTCATTGTGAGCAATCTAAAGACTGGGATAGGAATGTAAAGACTGGGATAAGGGGACTTGGAAGACATTAAATGCTCATCTGGATAAACTTCATCGAGACAAATTGAGAAAGGCAGCAGCTAGGGACAAAGCTAAAGCCTTCAGTTAGTCAGGGTGATTCTCCAAAAGTGGTTATTGATGTACCCATTCCTTCAATGCGTGTGACTGCTTTTCCCCCTATCTCCAGTCCTCAGAATTTTCCAGTTACTTCAATCCCTGGATCCCATTCTTCCAAGCCCGATGCCATTGCCAGCTTAGAAGCTCATGTAAATTGTAAATTTGGTCTAATGGTTAATACCATTTCCCAGATTGGTGATTCAGTGAAAGTCCAAATGGGCAAACTTGAAAGTGTTGGTATCGGTGCAAGTGCAGTGTCAAGTGCAGTGCGTTGAGAGGGGGTGGCCACTCGTCCCACCAGCGCTCCTAGACCAAGGTCCTTGCTAAACTCCCCTTGCTCACTTGGGAGGAAGCAAACTTGCAGTTGCTTCTTCTAACCATGCCTGTTGTTTGGAAGTCCCAGGACTTGGAGGATCACCATTGGAAAGGTTTCCGTATAGATGTGCATAATTTGTTATTTAGTGATTCAGATTCGTGCAGGGCCAAAAGGCATAATGGGCGCTTTTCTAACGTGTCAAGGTGAAGTGCCCGAGCGCCCAAAGTTTGAAAGTTCAGCATATGAGCACCAAGCGTATGAACGTGCGATGTATGGATACCTAGTGTTGGGATCTCCGAATTATGAGCACCCAATGTCTGATCGTTTGGTGTGTGAACGCCTAGTGTATGAGTGCTTTTGTTTAGTAGATTTGCCTGTGGGGCTCCCCCACCAGCCACCAAGAGGTTGGTGCCACAGATAACTGGCATAACAGTTGTTTCTCATGTCACTCAGGATCTGTCTTTGGCACCAATTCAGCAACAGTTGAATAATAGTCTTACTCTTCTGCAGAAACCTATGGTGTTGCAAGATCCCTCGAACCTTCAGCTGTCATCAATTTCTTCAGATGAGGAAACTGTTAAGGAGAAACACCCTGCTTAAAATTATTCTGCACTGTTAAATTTTTTTTCTGTTTTCCATCTTTCTTCTCTCCAGCAGCCCTGTCTTCTCTGGGCTCCGCCTTCTTGATGCGCCAACCTGCAGGGACGTCCAAGCTACCTCAGATGGTGCTTTCCTCCTCCAGGAAAGTGTTGACATGCATCGATGCATGGTTGACAGGGAAGAGAGATGTAGGCATGGAAGTTTTTTTGTACGCTTCTCTCTCGTTTGATATGACAAACGTATTTATCTTATGTCACCGGGGAAGCTCCATCCTCGGAAGTTTCTCCTCCTCCCAAGGGGACTTCTCTATTCTCATTGATGTGACACGTTGCTTAGCATTTACTTTGGCTAGGATTTTGTTTACTGCCTCAGAATGGATCATTTGCTTAAAGACGTCTTCAGGGTATTCGAGGTCATGAGTTTCCTTGATTGGACGGTCGGAGCATTGGCCAAAAAGATTGAGGATTGTGCATCTCTATAGCAGAACTTCACTATGGACTGGTTGGGAGTGTTGGCATGCGCGCGCCGACAAGGCTATATGAGATGGCGCACAGGAATTGCAAACATTTTCACAATAGGAGTCCTTAAGGAGAGGGATTTATGGTGTTCATTCCCCTCTAAAGGAGTAACTCCCTTGCAAAGGTCAGCTCTTTATTTGCTCATTTAGACAAGACTAGTCTGTTCCCTCATGCTACTCTGGAGAAGGTGATGGCCGACCTTCAGAAGAAGTCGACTCAGGATTTACTGACGAGAATATTCGCCAATAAGAACTTCAGTTTCAGCGTTGAAAGACCATGATCTAACCTCAGGACAGAAGGGCTTCCCACAAGCTATTATTATTAGTTATTATTATTATATTATTTATTATTATTATTTTTTTTTTTTTTTTTTTTTTTTTTTTTTTTTTTGTTTTTTTTTTTTTTTTTTTTTTTTTTTTTTTTTTTTTGTTTTTTTTTTTTTTTTTGTAGAAGAACCCTCTTTAGGCAAATGCTGTTAAAAAGGATGGCAGAATTAAGCGAGTTGATTTTATATATTGTTTTTTCTATTTTCCTTACAATTCGCTTCTCAGGCTCAGCGATGTTTCTGAGTAACTGGCCAATATTCATATTGGGAATTTTCAAAAATTGTAAATGCTGAAGGAATCTTTTATTAGAACAGGATATCAGGTTCAGGTTAAGCAGGGGTCGTCGTTAGTGCTGGTATTATTCCGTAGGCGTAGTTCAGTTCGGGCCGGGGTCGTCTTTGGTTTAAGGGCTGGTATAGCTGGTATCATGTGACGTTTCGACCTTCTTGTAGGTCATCTTCTGATGAGTCGGTTGAAGAGACTGTAGCAAGAAAGTTTGCGGAATGGTATTTATAGCGGCTCGGACCTAGAGTTGCATTCTCATTGGTCGGGCCGGTCTTGGGCGAAGCCGTGGATCTCGCCTCGAAGGTCTCGGGGATTCTCTCATGCGAGCGCCACAGTAGTGTGCCTAGGGATGAACGTCAGGAATTCCGTCTGTAGCAGGAATCGTATCATCCTGATTACCTGGCAAATGAAAGCCTGCTGCTGTTGTATCATGGAAGGTGTCGCTGATTGGTAAACAAGTGCGAGTGATGAGTGTATGTAGATGATGCTAGTGTAATAGGCTGAGAATAAAAAGCAGATAACCAAAGGTAACCTTTACTTTGATAGAATCAAACAGGATTGGATTGCTCAGCAAACAGTGAAGTTCTATCAGGGCAAGACTAGGGGTATAGATTGTTAACAGCCTCAAAATATTGGTAAACAAAACCTCCAGTTAAAAAATTGTTTAGAATAAGAACAAAGGAATTTAAAAACATTGGATACTACGCTGACAGGAAGTACATGACTGGTTGAGAGAAAACTGCAAATAATAAAAGAGGTGAGCCTTTAGGGTACTCACAGTGACAACAGATCAATGCAATTTTTCGTGGCTGAAAAGTTAACTCCCTGAAAAACTTGCAAAATATTCCTAAAGAGGAGAAAAGAGGGAATGTAGAAGCAATATATTTTTGTTTTTAACTTGGTAAATAGGCTTTTTGCTCAGTTGAACAAGTTTCTTGGTGTCAGTGCTGTTTTTGAAACAGCCAAATGTAGATGGGTATTTTGTAGTTGTTTGTTAGCTATAACAAATGGTATCCTTCATTTGCTTGATTTTTCTTCACTGCCTGTTAATGATAGTGTTTGCAAGAAAGTTGCACATGAAACTGAAGCTATTAGACTTTTTCCAAAAATTATGAAAAAAGGTAATTTGTACAAGTAGTAGTTTTCATCTTAGCATGTAAATCTGTGTTATACCAATCAAAATTATTGTGTTCTATGTCTTCTAGGCCACTTTCACCAGTCCCTGGTACAAGTCACTCATGCAGAGGTCCTTATGAAACCAGTGATTCATCCTTTAGAAGTAATTTACAGCTGATCATGAAACGCGAGTCGAGCCCATCACTTGAAGAACAAGAAGGCAGTTCATCCTCCAGCTTTCTTGATCAGTCTCCACCCAAGAAAAAAATGTTCCTAGATGGTGCCAGTGGTACAAGTACGTTCAGCTAAAAATCCTTTTCTTGTTGTGTTGCAGGATTGGTATACTGTTATTCATGTTTATTTTTATTTTGAAATCTGTTGTTACAAGAATGGCATGTTGAATTAAATGTGTATTTTGTTGTTTTTGGTAATAATCTAGTGGTATTCATCCTGATAAACTGGATCTGTATGTCATTTATTGCAGAGCAGACTACTATGAAACTGAGGGCATCCTGACCTCTCACTGATTGTCTTACTTGGAGTTTTATGTTCAGAAATATGAATTCATTAAAGAATTACAATGCCACAATCTCAATTTTTTGTATGTTGATTATTTTTATCAAATTGACTTTTTATGATGCAGTATCTTTGATTTACTCTGTGAGAATTAGCAGTGCTCATATTACAAGGTTTATTTCCTTTTTCAATCATTATTCTGCCAAACTTAAATTTATTTCTTGATGATGTATTTCAAATGGGGCTGAATTTTGTTTATTAATTGTCTTATTTTGCTTCCTCTTTTTCTAGTATCCTCAGATAAAAAACTACGGTCTTACAAGATGGAGAATATTGTTGAGGGGCTGAAGTTCATTATGAAAACAAACAGAGAGAGGGGTAAATGTATTTCACAGTTCTTTATGCATGTTGTGATTATAGATCTTGCAACCATATTTTTCCATAGTATCCTTAAATACTGCTAGGTAACATTAATACATATCATGAAATGGGGAGATCAATTTATTTTCAACTGTAGTGTAACCAGATTTAAAGATTTAAATTTTTAACTCCCATGTACTAGTAACTTATGATTATCATGGTACCGTAAAAAAATTAATCTTTTTGTAACATTTGATTAACCTATTTGAACTTGAAGTCTTAGCTGATCGAATGCTGGGTTGGCTGATGTATTTTCATGTATTATCATCATAAACAGTTTTGCATCAAAGTTATGTTGAGATAAAATGAGTCATGAATTATCTCTTCTCTATTCTGTCTTATGCTCATTCTATGCCTTATCAGTTCCATTTTTTCTATAATTTTCTAGGTTATCCTGCAGGTTTCATTCTACAACTTCCATATCTACTACTTTTTTAGACAAACTGTTCCTCATCCTTCTCATCACAGGTCCAAACCATCTCAGCCATTGAGATTTCAGCTTTTTTCCATCTTAGCTCTTTCAATTTGGAATTTCCATCTTGATCAAAGACCAAAGTTTGAGGAATATTGAATGGACAATTCTGGTGACTGTTTCTCAAGTTTGTATCTCATTTTTCATCCACTTTTTTTGTTCTTGTCTCATTTACTTCTTTTCACAAATTCAGGTTCTTGCTCTAGCTTTTGCCACTTATTTAAAAACAAATCCTTAGCACTGACCATGTGATAGTAGGAATTTGACTTAGACACAACTAAAATGTGAAATAGTTTGCCTAGTGCAAAGTATTCGAGTTGTATAATCTGATCTCCAGATATTTGAGCAAGGAGTAATTCATTCATTTTCTCTTTTGATGTGTCCTGAATTTCAGGTGTATGTGCAGTACGGTCCCTAATTATGTGAGAATTTGGTTGATCCATGGCCTCACAGAACTGGAAAATAGCAGTTCCATACACATACCTCCTGGGAATAATTCCATTAGGGCCGAGGCAAATGGCAACTTAGCCAGTCAAACTTACCTCCTGGGAATAATTCCCTTAGGGCCAAGGCAAACGGCAACTTACCCAGTCAAACTTTTTAATACTACCCATTTTCAATACTTTCTGTGTACTATACTGTAAATTTTTCTAATATGAAATTGCTCTTATGTGTAAATAAAACATTAAAAAGGTTTTAATAACTTGAAAAAGTTTAAAATTACCCCCAGGATGGTGAAAACTCCCACTCGTAAACACTGCCACCATTGGGTGCAAGTGTACTATACAATACAGTCATTTCCTTTAAAAAAACCTTTTGGATGGAATTTCCTCTACCTATCTTCTGCCAAAAAACCTTCACACTCCTCTATCTAATCCTCCACTAAGAGTTCTTCTGCTGAAGGAAGGCTTTGTGAACCATTTGAGGTTTCGGGGACTGGTGGATCATGTGTGTTTTCACTCCCATTAGGCCTAACAAACTTGGTTATGAGCACCTGTCTGTTTCTTTGTCCATCACTTTCACTATGTAACCGTTTTCATCTAAATTTATTTATTCTACGATAAAAAAGAATTGATGGAAATTCAAAAATGATATGAAATTACAATTTCTTAAAAAGAAATGATAAAAATTCAACATAAAATGACAGTTTCTTGAAACATTTAGATCGAACAATTTCTCTCTCTCTCTCTCTCTCTCTCTCGTCCTTCTCGTCTCTCTCCGTCTCTCTCTCTCTCTCTCTCTCTCTCTCTCTCTCTCTCTCTCTCTCTCTCTCAAATACATTTGCTTCTCTCTTAATCACTCTTTTACTAATCATTTTCATCAAAATCTATTTCAACAATAGAAAAAAACAAATGATCAAATGCCAAAAGTTAGTCAAAACAAGTTAACCTAGGCAAAAAAATTCTTACTTCATGTTCAGCAATTATGGATTTCAAGTTGTTGACTGCTGCCAAAATGGAAGTTGCTCTTTCCTTCGTCTTTAACTTAAGGACAAGCTTTTTAGTTTCGAGAAAGTAGTTCTCCCTCTTCGACTTCTAGGCAGATGCATACAGGGTGCGGATGATCAGAATACACTTCGCAGATCTGCATAATATGTATGAGGATGATGATGATACCGATCATTCATACACTATGCTATGACGTTACAAATGCGTGAAGCAGAGCGTTCCGTTTTAGCTAATGGCTGAGAAGGAAATCTTTCTCTCACATTCCCCCCACCCCTTCTCTCAGATACCAGCAACCCCACCCCCCCACCCCACCTAAAATACTTGAAAAGATAACAGATGTGATGCGTTTACGGCGTGTGACTCGCAGACTTTGAACAGCTTCGCAGATACAGAAAATCTATTTTTGAGAACTAGCGACCGCAAAAAAGGGGAACTGCAGAATTTGACCACATATTTCGGGACCGTACTGTACTTGTTTTAGTATTTTGTGTTTCCTCACATTTAATTATTTATCTCCTTTTCTTAAAACTTGTCTATCTCAGCAGGCTGATTACCCTTGGGACCCCTTTTGGGTTGATAGTCTGTTGACTCTACCATAAGGGTTTTTAGCCTTTATGGATATGAATTCTAATAGCAGCAGGTGGAGTGACAGGTGAAGCTGAGAACACTGCTAACAATAGCCTACTATAAGGCTCATGGAAGTTCTTGGAACTGGAAATGTTCAAAGGGGGAACAAACAAAATGTTCTCTAGTTGTCAGGAGCCTGTTCCTCTATGGGAAACTTAGAGGGTGGGGCCAAGATACTACTAAACAATGGTCATGAAGGCAAAGGATTTCTGAGAAGACTGGTTATAGATGGTCAGATACCAAGTATAACATATTTCAATTTAGTAACAGTACTTATTAGATATTACTGTAAGCATTACATCTTTTAGTTGTGCATTTCTTTTCATGTTTGCAAAATAAATTTTTATTTTTATAACCATTTGACACTTTGGTTGAAATGGTGAACAGATATTAATGATAAAGGTTTTTATCTTTTTTGCAGGTTCAGTTGTACAAGGTAATCATGAAGCAAGAGAAGCCATTGATTTAATGTTTGCCATAGCCACAGTGTTTAGACTGAATGCACTTGCTGAGAAACCAAGCCCCAGAGAGAGAAGAAACTTGTTGTAAGGAAATTTCTTTGTATGGTTTTTATGCCTCACCAGCTTTTGAAATGAAATTTTGCACATAAAAGTATTCTGCATTTCTGCCAGTGTAGCTAGTTAGTCTGTGACTTGAGACCTGACCTTGTCGCAAGTTGAAGTGGGAGTCAGGTTTGATCATTGATGGAGTTATCTTCATCATCATTAATGTGAAATGACGTCTCTATCCTCTCTTGTCAGTCATGTGCAGTTTTTGCCTGAATTCTCTCTGGCCGAGGTCTTCTTTGGCTTTTTTCCAGGATTTTCCAGCCATTCTTACTGGTCTCTTTCCAACACTTTCATATTGACAACTTTTCATAACTGCTCTTTGTTTTGTATCACCATACGTCTGAAGTATTTTAGTCGTAAGATCATAATGTGTATCGTGAAATCCCCAAGATACACCAGCTGTGGATCTTGGCGCTTTGTAATCTTCTCATCAGGGTTGATATTTGCTAATAGCTGGCCAATGATCATATTCTGGATAAGGAAATGGCATCTAAAAATATTACTTTATTTGTATGATAGCAAAAAATGGTGTATGATCACCGTACAGTTCACAAATTGCAGAGTCTGGAGATCAGGATCTGTTCTCATTTGTAGAATACGTATTCATCATCGTTTTCTAAGGACGTAGTGGAATTCCAACATTTCCAACCGTATCAACAGTTCATTCTCAAGGAAGGATGGGCTTGTTCTGGTTGGAATGTGGTCATTAGACAGTATTTATGGTGTTCCGGGTGCTCTGCCTTGTAAGAGCTGAATTTCCATTGGCTGGATCAGGGGATTAAGTCCCTGAGTGAAGCTGTTTCCCAGAGGTGGATGCTCACACTGGTCTTTGCGTGCGGACGTTGGAGACTGGGAGAGTAGTATAAGGAAGGTCACTGCCAGTAGATGCTGGAATTCTGTTCACAAATCTTTGCTTTTGCAGCATATGATCAAAATTATTAGTCAGAAAAACAATTCTGAAAAGACTGAGTAGTAATCCATGGAAAGCTGTGCATGGGATCATTTTCATGAGGTTGATGCAGTGTCATTATATTTTTATCCATGTATTTATTAATTTCTTAGCTTCTTTTTCTTCTGTAATAACTTATCTCTTCTTTCTTTAGTTTCTTTTAGCTTCTGTAACTTCTTTCAAATGAACTCCTTAGACTTTGGAAACTTGAACCTAGCCCTCACAAATCGGAAGGGCCATTTTTTCCTTTTAGATGCCATATTTCTTATTGTTTTAATTACACAGAATTTTTTGTTTGTTTGTATAATAGTTTATGCTCTATGGTATATTTTGCCATTTTTTTCATTGCCATGATTTCAGTTTTTACTATATATATTCCACAGGTTTTTGAGAAAATATTAGGAGAGCTTGTATTCAGCCTCAAAAAGGTCCCCCTATAACTCTTCTTGGATGACAGTATCTATATAATATGCAGGTCAGTGTGTATATATTATCCACAAATACTATATGATTACCATTTCGTTTATGCTGCAAGTACATTTTTTGTAATATGTGGGAAATTAGCTTAGTTTTAAGGAAGTTACCATTTATACTCGTGTATCGTGCGACTTTTGAAACCCTAATTGAGTAGCCGAGAACCAGAAGGTGCTAAGTGCCACCACCACCAAAACCGAGATTTTCACAGAAAACGGTCCATCATAGGCATAAAATATTTTCCCAGTTTGGATTTGGCGCTTTCTGGCCCTACAATATGGTCAAAAACCCCTCAGAAGTCAGTGCAACTTTCGCCTGAAAAATTTGTAGCGCACGGCAGCTAAATTCTCAGAACCAGAAGGTGTCATCTTGCATCGTGTCCAGATTGCCTGGGAAAGCCGTAGCCAATCACAGTGCTTCGTCAATGAGTGAGTAGGCATCTCAGCCAGTCACAGCACGATACGCTCTCTCGAGCCAATCAGCATGCACGAAGCATAGTGTCAGGGGATGCGGCAGAATGTAAACAAAACTTATGGAGTTCAGCTGGTTCACGTCTTCTGTAAACATACGCTCATGGATTTATCCTTTTTACGTTATTTTACGGCTTGTCTGCAGTGCTTTCGTGACAATGATTACTGTTGTTTTTTTTTTTACATTACTTTGAAATATTTTTGGGTGCATTTACATTAATATTGTCGTTAGTTTTTATTATTTTTTATGTTTGTATGTATTGGTATTTTTGGGATATTTTTCTGTATTTTCCCTTAAACTTTGATATTAATACTGATTTTCAGCTTTTTTCTATGTACTTAAATGAGTTGGAACTGTTTAAGGACGTATTTCCATTGATGTTGTTGTCTATTATTTTTTATGTTTGTTAGTATTTTTGGTATTTTTCCAGTATTTTCCAATAAACATGGACATTAATAATGATTTTGAAATGTTTTCTGTGTATTTTCATGATTTGGAACCATTTAATGGTGTATTTCCATTGATGTTGTTGTTTATCATTTTCTATGTTCGTCTATATTTTTGTTATTTTTTTTGGTATTTTCCTAAAAACTTACAAATCTGACACTTACACACAAAAAAACTATGGTCTTTAGCTTTAAAGTGCAACAAACCCCATGTTAATACCTATTATAATTACCGAGCTACAATATTTTAACTTTTAACTTGCAATTACTCATTTTTTTCAAAACGGCTTTTAGCACCTTCTGGTTCTCGGCTACTCAGTTTTGGAGCTAATTTTAAGGGGGTCACATCTTACAGGAGATATAAAATTTGAGTATGTAATAATCACATGCTTTACTTCACTGCTTCCAATAATATTATATGTATTTTCATATTACTATATGTTTGTAATATAAAATACAAACATAGCAATCAATGTTTTGGTTTGGAAATCAGCTGCGAGGTAAGTTTGTTTTGCTGTATAGAACTCAAATCAGAGCGACTTTCTTGCTTCTAGTTAGTGCAAATGAATCTCAAGATCCTCTATTTATATGAGACAAGGTTATTTTACGACATACAAAGTGTTTTCAAGTGGAAATATCACTTTAAAACGTATCGTTTGTGAACAAAATTTAGTTATTTTTTTCATTATTAAATAGCGCTGAGAGCATGTTTATTGTGTAAATGAAAATCAACAGATTCCGTTCGATATTTTCACTTCATCCCATCAGAATACTACAAGCTTTACATATTTATCTTTTATTGGATTGAAACAGTCAAATGTGTTCTTTCATGCCCAATAGTTTTGATTAATACACATTTCTCTCAAATTTTGTTTACTGTCGAGTTTGATGGTACTATACTGAAGTTTGCGAGAGTTTCATCCACGTTGCTGATGCATGATAATAGTTATTAGCGGATCAACATTCTTTCCTCAACTTCAACTAAAACTTACTGATTAAATCTATCAGTATATGCCCTTGCCAATCTTTTATCCATAGCAAGTAAGATATAGTAATGTAGAAATATATCAGTCCTATTCTCCTTAATGTCATTTGTAACATAACAGCTGTTTTGGGCTGTATGCACTTTCAAAACAAGTATATCATTACTAACGTTACTTTTGGCATTCTCTTTTACTTTTTTTAATTTAACTAGAAGATGGGATAGATTAAGAGATGGAGGAAAAGGGATTAGTCTAACTAAAAAATGGAATAGATAAAGAGGAGGAAAACAGGTTTGCCTATTGCTATTTGGTCTCGTAAATTTAACTAGCATCATACATGAGACACGTGATTAAATAATTTTTTAAGGGTGAAAATTTTGGGGGGGTCATATGACATGCGAGATCGCGTGTTACGCGAGTATATACAGTAAAAGGTCCTCCAACACTGTCACAGGTCCTTAATATGTTGCAGTCACTTATATGTGCCAGATGCAGACATTAGATTGTAAAATTGATATGGACCACTGTTGGAGATACCAGAAGTGGTTACTGGAATGACAGTAAGTGAAACATGTTGATCACTTACAACTGCTGAGCAGTTTTTTTTTGTCATTTGTTCATAACAAAGTGCAATTCTCTTGAGTACTTTCTTCCTCCTTTTTTGGCTATTGCTGGGTATTGAAGAAACAATATCTTAAACAATATACTCTGGTTCAAGTTCAGTTAACATTTTCAAGAGGGATTTAATATATTGTTGTGACGAAGTTGCAATTTACACTTGTTTGAAAGAAATGCTTGAAATACTGTATGTTTACATATGCCTCATTTTGATAGCTCTTTCCCTATATGCATATTACATATGTATTTATACATCTGTAAATACTGTTTTTATGTTTGCAACTTACTGAGTAGTTTTACATAGCTATAGTTTCTATCCATCGGCAGCTAGAATTTTGAAATTCAAGGTAGTGCTCTATTATTTTGGCTAGGCAATAACCCTCACCAACTACTGGGGAAAGTGGAACCAACTCAGCACTGGAAATCAGTTGTTTCTGCCATCTGCTACTGTCAACAGTGTTCAGCAGCAGTGGAATTTTTTGGAATTTGTTTACTTCTGGTTGAAGACTTGGAGGTTTTGGTGAGGTTCTCCAATATTTTGGTAGCCATTTCGGCAATATTTAGCTATAAACAGGACTTAATTGTCGAAATAGTCAATTTTGCCTTTGAATTAGACCTTGTCTTAGTTGGGAGTTCGTTAGTAATTTGGCATGTCCGATACTAGTTCTCAAGGTACTATACAAGACTTATTAAATTGTGTTATGATCCACATTCATTTTGCACCAACTGTATGGGTCAAACTTGCTCTCCTAATTTGACTTGTGGGGAATATGATCAGTTGTATAATAAAGCTTGGAAAACTTTAACCAGTCATTTTAATAAGTTAAAGAATAAAAAGAAAAGCAGCCTCTAGGGATAACAGTAAGAAGCATGTACCTAGTGAGGATATTCCTGCTGGAAATGTCTCTAATTTACCTTCTGATCAACTTTCCCACTCATCGATTCAACCTAATCCTAACCCTGGCACCCTTACACCGATCCCAATGGCAGCCTCAAAGTGCGGGCAGACCAAAAATTTTCAATTACGTTACAGGCGATGGAGAATTTGGGACAATCTGTCAAAATATTGATGGAGAAGGTAAGTGGTGAAGTGAGTGCCAATACTAGTGTTGTAGAGGTGGCTGTTCATCCTGCTGATTCTCCCAGGCAAAGATTCCTGTCAAACTCCCCAGCACCTGGGAGGAGGCATACTGGTAGCCCAAGGGAGGTCTGTGGGGTCTGCCCACGAGCAGTCTCCCCCTCAGAGCACCATTGGAAAGGCGTCTTTAAAGAAGTATGGTCACACTCTGAGGAGTCATCCCCCAGCTGCCAGTGGTGATTTGCTTTTGAGTCTCGTCCACTAAAAAGGAGGACTCGTAATGTGTTGCCTTCTCCTGTCCCTCCTAAGAAGGCCAGTGTGTTACAAGAAGACCAACATCCTTCTTGCAGCTTCTGGGACAGTCCAGAATGCTTTTCACACGATGACGACGGCTTAGAGGGTCAGTGTAGTAAGGATACCCTCCTCTAAGATTCGTTCTTCGTCAAGGAAGTTGTCCTCTGGGTGTCCATCTGATGAGACTGCATGCAGGAAAAGTTCTGAGCATCTCTTGGCACTGGATCTTTATCCTCCTGTGTTCCCTTCCCCAGATGGTCCCTATGTATTAAAGTCTAGCTCTAAGAAAGGTATGGCACCCAAGCATTTGTTGGCACATTTGTGTCCTTCTTGAGTGGAAAGGGACTCGTTCCTGCCTTCTGTATCTTCAGTAATTCAAGAGCTCCCATTGGCATAAGAGCCCCTATCGGCACAGGAGTGCCCATTGGCACAGGAGCACCCATTGGCACAGGAGCACCCACTGGCACATGATTTACCTCTGCTTCAAGAGCGCTTACTGGTTCAAGAGCTACCATTGGCGCAAGAGCACCCATTGGCGCCTCAGCTTCCACGAGCAGCTGAGCGCCCATTGGCGCAGCAGTGCCCACTAGTGCATGATTTACCTCTTCTTCAAGAACTCACTGGTCCAAGAGCTCCCACTGGCTCAAGAGCACCCATTGGCGCCTCAGCTTCCACGAGCAGCTGAGCGCCCATTGGCGCAGCAGTGCCCACTGATGCATGATTTACCTCTTCTTCAAGAACTCTCTCTGGTTCAAGAGCTCCCATTGGCGCTTCAGCTTCCATGAGCGGCTGAGCCCCCATGGTCACCTGAGCTCTCGCGAGCGCTCATTGGCGTACTGAATCAAATTGTGGTTGTTCAGCAACCAACTACTACAGATGTTGGAGCTGATTTCCCTACAGTGTTGCAAGGTACATCTGTCATGGATCCATCTATTGCAGCCATGCAAAGTAAGCTGGACAGCATTTTAGGCTTCATGATGCGTACTGCTCCTTCTTGGATACATGTCTTATTAAAAAGAATGGCAGAATTAACTGATTTTATCTTGTAAAGAATTTTCTCTATATTCTTGATAATTCATCTTTAATAATCAGCAAGACTACTAAGTAATTGGCCTATATTCATGGTGTTAGTCTGGTATTTTGAATGTCAAGGTCTGGTATTATCAATACTAAAATATAGTGGTACCTCATTTGTCGAACGTTTATGTCAAACTGTTTTTCAAATAAAATTTTCGAGAAAATTGTGGATTGTTTGTTGAACAAATGCTCGTACTTTGAACTGACTGATTATCTAGTTTATACTTGTATTCGAAGGCCTGCTGGGTCTTACAAACTAAACTATTAAAATATTTTTTTATTTACAGTATATAGTTTAATGATAACCATATTTGACAAAATAAATAAACGTATAAAGCATTTAATATAAAATTTAGCTTTCAATTTAACATTTAGCATAAAAGATGTATAAAATTGTATGTAATTGTGATGATGTCACGCCCAGCTGACTTGAGACTGAACGAGGGAGTGTTGATATGTTGAGGAGAGGAGAAGAAAGAGTTAAAATAAAACTGTATGTATGTAAAAGCAATAACAATTCACATAAAGGGAATTTCCCTATAAATTAACATCATGATAAAATATGAAAACAATCAAATGCAATACAGAAAAAAAAAAGAGAAAAAAAGTTTTAATTGAGCCAGTGTTCAGTGTGCCGAGTGAGGCAGTCTAGTTGAACAATATTCAGCAAATTAGTAAATGAAAGAACAAAGCTTTTCACAATAAAATTTAGTGATTAACAAAATCATCGTCATTGCGGTGATACACAGCTAACTTGAGGTAGAGGGAGGGGACTAATATATTTTTGAAGAATAATGAATGAATGATTTTAAGTTATCGTGCGTCATGGTATTGTTGAGGAGAGAAGAGACAGTAAAATATTTACTGTAATATGTATGTAAAAGCAGTACCAATTCACATAAAACAAAATGTTATTTCACAATAGATTTAACATAATGATAAAACATGAAAACAATCAAATGCAGTACAGTAAAAAAAAACCCAAAAAAAACAGCTTGCTCGAGTCAGTGTTCGGTGCGCTGAGTGAGACTAGAGAGAGAGGAGAAGAGAGGAGAGGAGAGGATAGGAGAGGGTAGGAGAGGAGAGGGGAGGGAAGAAGGGCTCTACTTCCCACTGACTTATCAGCTGAGCTGGGATAAATGTGCGCCCATTTCTTTCACTTACACTTGATCTGCCCAAATTACTTTTATTTTTGCTACGGTAAAATACCTATCTAGTGGCAATTGCTTTTTACGATTTTTTTACTACTGTAAAAATAACTCAATTCTGTAATAAACAAATTGGCGCCACTTTCAGCTTCTGCATGCCTTAATTGTTTGTTTAAACGTCTTCCTTGTGAAAAGTTATTTTATCTCTCTTTCCTTTTCTTGCATTCTTGACTTATTAATTGTTTGCAAAATCCTCATGTTTGTTTTAAAAGTTTGCCGCTTGCCAACTGTACGTTGATGTATAATTAATCTCTTTCGTGCACTTAAGATCC
>NC_087219.1:22837779-22893540 GCF_015104395.2 Macrobrachium nipponense
ATCTGTATATATAAGACATTCTGCACGCCGGAGTCACTCCGGCGGCAGGCTATGAATTAATTGTTAAACTTCTCCGGAAGTTTTTCAATGGTACTCATGTATCATTCGACTTAAGGTTACTTGTTGTCAAGAGAAGGGCTGCAATGCAGTCCTGCAGGACCCCTGCGGCCATGAGGTGTGCCGTTCCCACGCGGGCTGCGCCGTGAGGATGGGCGACAATACGGTGTGGCACCATGAGAACTGCTCAACATGTTACATCCTGGTCTCTGAGGCCTCTGCCGAGGTATGTCATTTTCTAGACTACCCTTGTTATGATACATTGAGTTTCCTTACTAATAATTTCCTTTCATACTAGTGTTTTCTATCTCTAGTTGTAAGTCTAACTTTAATGCCTTTTACAGGGCCTCGAAGATGTCCGGTCGGCTGCACTGACCTCCCTGAGAGCCTGGGTCGGGGGTTTTGGAAAAAACTCCCCCAAAGGACGCCCCTACATCCTCGCCCAGGACATGGCAGACCTTATTTTTCCTGGCACCAAGAAGGGGTCAGTGGTGGAGCTGGACGTGGCTACCCCCCTCATCGCGGACATTCAGGCAATGGTTGCGCCCCAGGAGAACGGCGCCACCGCCAAGGAAGTCGCAGGTGAAGTTGCGGCCCTCAACTTAGACCTGGAGCCTATGACTGTTGACGTCATGGGCAGTGGTAAGGGTGTGAAGCAGACTCTGTAGGGGCTCAGGGCCTTTCCCTGAGCCCTTCTCCTTCTCTTTCTCTTCCTTCAACCTCTACTTCTTTCCAGGGGTTCTCAGAGAAGCAAAGGTCCGTCAGGCCTAAGTCTTCTCTGACAACCCCCAAAGTGAAGCCTTCTTCAGGCTTCAACCCAAAAACAAAGGCCCTGCCTAAGAAGACAATTCCTTCTCCAGTCTCTAAGCCCTTGGCCCACCATCCCGAGGCTGACAGGATGAGGGCGGCCTCGTCCTCTTCTTCGAAATCTTCGAAGCATAAGCCTCGCAAGGAGAAAGCTCCGGCTTCCTCCTTCGATCCCAAAACCTTCTCCTCCAATATACTGGCGCAGGTAGGTGACGTGGTCGGGAACTTGGTTCAGACCAAGTTCCAGATGTTCCTACAACTCTCCAGTTCGGTCGAGGCTTCTGGGCAGTCAATCCAATCCTTGACAGAAAGGGTCGCAGCCCAAGAGGGAGCTATCACGGGCATCCGGGATACTTTGGCGGCAGGGCATCCCCAGTCAGGCCAAGCGATTTTACCCTCGCTTATGCCTGACTCCTCAAACCTCCCGGCGTTCAAACCGAACAACCCCTTGAGGGTGGCTCTCCATGCTCCCTTCGCAGACGGGATGCTCTCGATTGAAGGTTGCGGTACTCGAAGGATCGAAGACTTCGAGTTTTACCCTGAGAACTTACAACCTTCTTTCATGGGCTATGTCTGTCTAACAGATGCAGCCATGATGAGAGAGGACAAGGTCCCAAAGGAGACCGTCATCCTTCCCCGGGAGCAGGCTCAGCAAGCTTGGCTGAGGAGTTTAGCGGAGTGGGAGTGTGAGAGCACTCGCCTCACCGCTTTTAGGAGCTCCTTCACCATCTTCATGACAGTGGAAGGGACACCTCTTCCACTTACTCTGAAAGTGGTGGAAGCTACCTACCAGGCGGCCCTAAAGGATGAGCCCATGCCCCATCTCAGGGAGACGGAACCGACCTCTCTCCTGATACCGGGCTCAGAGAGCTACTTTGAGGGTGCAGCTCCTACCTTCACTGTAGGGAAGCTTAAGCCGGACTGCGCTACCACCTTGTTCAGTGAGAGGCTACCTAGGCTCTCGGACTTGCTTATCCAGACCGAGTTTGATGCCCGGACTAGGCTAAGTAGGTCTATAAACTCCTTGACAATGGCGGAGATGACGGCTCTTGTTTACGAACAAGAGCCGTTGTTTAAGGTCATGGCTAAGTCGCTTCTGCATACAATGCAGTGCGACTTCTATGACTTTGTCATAGCAAGGAGGAACTGTAGGAAGCATGTTCTGGCTGAAGCTACAATCCGTCATGAGCCAAACAAGCTCATCTCCTCTTCGATATGGGGCACGGACCTCTTCCCCACTCCAGTGGTGAATGAGGTGTTATATGAAGCCTCTAAGGTAAATCAGAGCTTGAAGGTCCGGTGGGGCCTCGTCGCAATGCGCAAACCTGAGTCCACCGGATCCAACCCCAGGCAAAAGAAGAAGCCTAGGAAGTATCAGCCCTTCCAGGCTCCTTAACAGGCTCTAGTACAGGTACCTCAGGTACCACAACAGGCGGCAGCAAAAGCACATCCGCAACAGCAGTATGTGCTTTTGGCCCAACCTCCTCAACAGCCCCAACCATCAACCTCCTTCTCTGTCTCACCGGCCTATAACTCGGCTTGGCCTTTCAGCCGTTTAACAGGTTCGCCAGGAGTAGCAGGGCTAGAGGTGCCTTCCGTCAGAGAGGAGCCGGAAGGGCCGCCAACAGGGGCAAAGGTTTCCGGGGTGCGCGGAGGCCGCCATTCAGTAAGTCAACAGTGAGAGTCCCAAAGTAGGAGGGAGGCTGTACCTCTTCCGTCAAAGGTGGGGGTTCAGCCCTTGGGCTCAGAGCATTGTGACCAAAGGTCTTGGATGGAGTTGGCTTCAAAGTCCTCCTCCATCCAACAGCTTCTATCAAAAACCAACAGCGGAATTGGTAGAGTACACCCAAGAACTTCTTCTCAAGGGTGTAGTATCAAGAGTCAAGAATTTAAAGTTTCAAGGACGCTTGTTCAGCGTGCCAAAGAAAGGCTCAGAAAAGCGGAAAATTATCCTAGAATTGTCCCGTCTAAACTTATTCATTCTTTGCGACAAGTTCAGGATGCTGACCGTTTCGCAGGTACGGACCTTGCTTCCCCGTGGGGCCGTCACAACCTCTATAGATCTTACAGATGCCTACTATCATGTTCCAATAGCAAGACACTTCCGCCCCTTCCTAGGCTTCAAACTAGGAAGGGTAGCTTACTCCTTCAAAGTGATGCCATTCGGGCTCAACATTGCACCCCGAATCTTCACAAAGTTGGCAGAAGTGGTCGTCCAAGAGTTGAGGAAAAAAGGAATAATGCTAGTAGCCTATCTGGACGATTGGCTAATATGGGCAAGCAACTCCGAAGAGTGCCAAAAAGCGACGGTCAAGGTAATCGAATTCCTGGAACACTTAAGATTCCAAAGAAACAGGACAAAGTCCAGGCTAACACCGGAATCACGCTTCCAATGGTTAGGCCTACAATGGGACTTGAGGTCCCATACTCTATCAATTCCGCCGTTGAAAAGGAAAGACATAGCCAAGTCGACAAGGCAGTTTCTCAGTCATGCCCAGACCTCCCGGAGGAACCAAGAAAGAATCTTAGGCTCACTCCAGTTCGCTTCAGTCACGGACATCCTGTTGAAAGCCAGACTGAAGGATATAAACCGGGTCTGGCAATCAAAAGCAAACCGCAGATCCCGGGACAAACTAGCCTCCATTCCGGCGATTCTACGGAAACGTCTCCGTCCATGGACAAAGGTCAAAAACTTGGCAAGAGCAGTACCTCTCCAATTCCCCCTGCCTTCCTTAGTGATCCACACAGATGCCTCACTAAGCGTCTGGGGCGGATACTCACAGTACAAAAAGGTCCAGGGAACCTGGTCCTTACCATTCTGCCAGCTACATATCAATGTTCTGGAAGCCATGGCAGTATTTCTCACACTCAAGAGGCTACAGCCTCCCTAGAAAATACATGTCAAGCTAGTTCTAGACAGCGCAGTAGTAGTCCACTGTATAAACAGGGGCGGATCCAAGTCAAGTCATCTCAATCATGTGCTGATAGCCATCTTTTCCTTGGCAGACGAAAACAAATGGCACCTGTCAGCCACCCACCTATCCGGGGTAAGGAACGTAGTAGCAGATGCTCTATCACGCTCCGCCCCGCTGGAGTCGGAGTGGACCTTAGACAAGGAGTCATTCAAATGGATCTGTCACAAGGTTCCGGGGCTTCAGGTAGACCTCTTCGCCACGGAGTCAAACCACCAACTCCCTTGCTATGTGGCTCCCAACCTGGACCCTCTGGCCTATGCCACGGACGCTATGGCTCTGGACTGGAACAAATGGAAGAAGATCTATCTGTTTCCTCCAGTGAATCTTCTTCTGAAGGTACTAGACAAGCTCAGAACGTTCAAAGGGCGGGTTGCCTTAGTAGCCGCCAACTGGCCCAAAAGCAACTGGTTCCCTCTACTTCTGGAATTGGGACTCTGGCCTCAACAGATTCCCAATCCCAAACTAACCCAGTTAGTACAAACGAGGACTGTGTCCGCTTCCTCAAGAATTCAGAAAGCCCTAACTTTATGGATTTTATGAAGTTTGTGGCACAAAAAGATGCTAACATCGATCCTCAGAATATCAAATTCTTAGAATCTGATAAAAGGGAATCCATGTTGCATCAGTATGACTCAGCCGTTAAAAAACTGGCTTTGTTCCTTAAAGGCTCAAATACTCAAACTATGACTACTAATTTGGCCATAACTTTCTTCAGGACATTGTTCGAGAAAGGTTTAGCACCAAGCACAATAACTACTACCAAATCTGCTCTTAAAAAGATCTTTCAATTTGGTTTTAATATAGACCTGACAGATTCATATTTTTCTTCTATCCCAAAAGCTTGTGCTAGACTTAGACCCTCTGAGAGACCTAAGTCAGTCTCATGGTTTTTAAACGATGTCCTTAAATTAGCCTCGCAAATTGATAATGACTCCTGTGATTACCTAGCTATTTTAAGGAAAACATTATTCCTCATAAGTTTGGCCTCAGGAGCTAGAATTTCAGAACTGTCGGCTCTTTCTAGAGACCCAGGCCTTATCGAATTCCTCCCCTCAGGAGAACTTCTCCTTTCTCCAGATCGTCATTTCTTGGCCAAAAACGAAGATCCACAAGATAGGTGGACCCCTTGGAAAATCATACCAATTCCACAGGACCAGTCATTGTGTCCAGTTAACTCCTTAAAAGCCTACTTGAGCAGGACTACCCTGATATCCTCAGGTCCATTGTTCATTAGGGAGAAAGGTGGAACACTTTCTTTAAAGGGAATTAGGCAACAAATTTTATATTTCATTAAACAAGCCAACCCGGATTCTTTTCCAAGGGCTCATGATATTAGGGCAGTTGCCACTTCAGTCAATTACTTTCAACATATGAACTTTGACGATCTTAAGAAATACACAGGCTGGAAGTCTCCGACAGTATTTAAACACCACTATTTGAAGTCCTTAGAAGCCCTTAAATTCTCTGCAGTGGCAGCTGGAAACACAGTTTCCCCTGACACTGCTTAATATTCCTAACCCTTCCTCTGTAGCTCTTCTCTTCTGCCTGCCTCACTAACACCCTTACTTAGCTTGGTCGTCTCTTATTTTTAACCTTGGATGTAGTTGTACGTATGGATACTTTTACCTTATCTTTGAGCTTAGTTCCATTATCTGTTTTGAAATCCCACCCTTTACATATTCCCCACCCTGTCTGGCCCAAGCTTGAGTGCTATCTTCAGGAATGACGCCAGAGATGCTCGCTGTAGTAGTAGCGGGTAGCGGGGCTTTGGTGCGGCTCCTCTGTAGCGAGGAATTTTGGCAGAGAAGGAAGCTAATTGGCAAGGGACCTCTGGTAGTGGTTTCCACTTGCCCTTTTACTATACCGACACCTTTATTATAAGGTGAGCGAGCCAGTTATTCTGGCACTATTGTTTCTCTTTTTTCTCTGGTATGTATAGCAATATTTATACCTTAGAAATGAGGATCAAGGATGCATTTCACTGGGCGTCACAGGTCATTGCCCAGAAATAGATTTTTCCTCCGTCAAAATCCCTTGTACTGTATATATGTATATATATATATATATATATAGATATATATATATATATATATATATATATATATATATATATATATATATAATATATATATATATATATATTACTTCTAGGGCACAATTTTTACGGATACAACATTCATTGAATAGAATGGCTTTCTCACTGTTAACCAGCTTTTTTTAAATTGCTTCATATTTTCTAATTATTTTCTTTACTTCATTGTTCAGGTTACTAATGGACACATAATGGGGTTCTTCCATTTACTCCAGTATTTTTACACGCGACAGCTGTTTCGTCAACCTATACGTATTGACGTTTTCAAGCGTACTGATACAAATATGAGCCTACATGCGTTTTGTGACGTCATGAGGACGGAAAGGTAGTACAATTGCCAGATAACCTAGTTTTTAAGTATTTACAAAAAGACTATAATGAAACATAAAATAAGATAAATAAATAAATATGTTAACAACAGAAATTTATAAAAAAGTTGAAAGTAAGTTATTATATACATTATTATAATATATATAATTAATTACATATATGTTTAATTCACTGAAAGTCAGTGTGCGCTCCTGTCCGCGTGTGGGGGTTTTGTTCCACGCGGTTGAAGGACTCCCTCCTACACGAGGGCAAGGAACGGTCTGCCTCACGTTGGATGTTAAGGCTGGGACATTGCATTGCGATGCTGACTGCTTCTGATATCAATAAACGATTGTAGTTGCCTTCCTTGTGTATTATTTTGGTGTTTGTGAGAAGTTCTTGTAATGATGGTTTTTTATTGTGGGTATCCACAAAGTGCTGATGAATGGCTCCTTGGTTTCTGTGGGCCTGCATGCGACGTTTGAGTGTGGTGGTTGTGTGTGCGATATAGCATTTTTGGGGGGACTGACATTGCTCGTCAGCACAGACAAACTTGTATAGTATACTATATCAGATTTAACCTCTTTCTCCGTCGATGGGGCCGTACTATTTTTCATTACCAAAGAGGCCATAAGGTTTGGTTTGCAGTAAATCCTTGCTGTTATTTTGTTATATGACGCTAGGGGAGTGGTTCCTCTTCGCAGTATTCCAAGGATGGCTTTCCTTTCATCTTCGTGGTGTTTGTTGTATGGTATCTGATGGTATATCACTATTTCTTTGTCTTTGTGTGTGTGTTGTTCCTCGGGGTCGGATTATGGAAAGCCTCTAATCTCTTTTTGACAACTTGCTGGATCATGTCATCTGGATATCCGTTATTTGTGAGCAGCTGTTGAACTCTGTTGATTTCTTCGTTAGTCACTTTCCACATGGAACAGTGTGTTATGGCGCGTTTTATGTATGCATTTACCACAGATCGTTTATATGCATCAGGGCATTCTCCTCTAGCATTTAAGCATCTTCCAGCGTCTGTCTTTTTAGTGTATACGGTGGTATTGTATTTGTTGTTCTTTTGGGTCACAAGTACGTCCAAGAAAGGGAGCATCTTCTCATCACTTCTTTCTACCGTAAAATTAATGTAGAATTTGCTTGGAGTTTATTTACTAATTCTTCTATGTCATTGTCGCCCTTTGTTGTGATAAAGATATCATCAATATATCTCCCATAGATTCTGGGTTTTGGGTGTTCTTCAAATGTGACCTCTTCTGTGTGTGCCATGTATGCGTTTGCGAAAAGAACCCCTAGGGGGGAACCCATTGCCACGCCGTCCTTTTGTCGATATATTTCGCCCCTATGAGAGGAATGATGGGGCTTCCTTTGTACATGCTTCCAGCATCTCTTTAAGATTTTTTCGGGGATCGGTAATGGTGGTTTCTCAGAGCGGTATGTCTTGTCCATGATGATTTGTATTGTTTCATCCACTGGTACGTTAGTAAATAAACTTTCAACGTCCAGGGATGCTATGTCTTCGTCGGGTGCGGTGTCTTGCAGTAGGTCGATGAATTCCGTCGATGATTTTAGCGAGAACGTTGAGGGAATGTACGGCGTTATAATTTCGTTCAATTTCTTAGCCACTTTATACATGGGGGATGTCATTTGGGATATAATGGGCCGTAGCGGGTTTCCCTGTTTGTGAATCTTGACTGTGCCGTAGCAGTATCCGGGTGCAAAGTCTCCGATGATTTTTGGAAAGCTTACTGTTCTCTGCTCTTTGTTCGCTTTTTCTGTTAGTCTCATCATTTTCTTTTTGAGGTCATTTGTTGGGTCTTTTTTAAGTGGCTGAAACTTATTATTATCACTTAGTATATTATCCATTTTGGTGTCGTATTCATCTCTATTCATTATGACGTACACTGAGGTTTTTTCTCCTTTGCGTATTATTATGGTTTCGTTTTCTCTCAGTTCTTTTGCTGCTTTTTTTAACTGTGGACTGACTATGCGACTAAAGTAGTTACCATGTGTTCTATTGGCCTCACCCAGTAATTCAGCGATGCACTCTTGTTTAAGTTCGATTTTGCAAGAAGAAAGAGCAACAAAGTGGAGTGAATTCTGTAATACTACTACCACAGAGACCCAATGTGCTGTGCAACAACAAGTGGAAAGAGAAATAGAAAAGCATTCGAAAATAGTCAGTGCAAGGCATAGCAAAAAGCTTCTGATATTAAATGGTGGACCAGTGAGAAATGAAGAGAAAAAAGCCGGGTATATCAACCTATCAGGAATAGAGTTGAGTGAACACCAAAAGCAGTTACTAAATCTAGGCCTGAACTGCCATTACATACAAAAACCACACCCAAGATCCAAGAGGATTAATACAGAAGTATTAATCGATAAACTACTGCGACTGAAAGAAGAACGCAAAATCGAACTTAAACAAGAGTGCATCGCTGAATTACTGGGTGAGGCCAATAGAACACGTGGTAACTACTTTAGTCGCATAGTCAGTCCACAGTTAAAAAAAGCAGCAGAAGAACTGAGAGAAAACGAAACCATAATAATACGCAAAGGAGAAAAAACCTCAGTGTACGTCATAATGAATAGAGATGAATACGACACCAAAATGGATAATATACTAAGTGATAATAATAAGTTTCAGCCACTTAAAAAAGACCCAACAAATGACCTCAAAAAGAAAATGATGAAACTAACAGAAAAAGCGAACAAAGAGCAGAGAACAGTAAGCGTTTCCAAAAATCATCGGAGACTTTGCACCCGTGGATACTGCTACGGCACAGTCAAGATTCACAAACAGGGAAACCCGCTACGGCCCATTATATCCCAAATGACATCCCCATGTATAAAGTGGCTAAGAAATTGAACGAAAATTATAACGCCGTACATTCCCTCAACGTTCTCGCTAAAATCATCGACGGAATTCATCGACCTACTGCAAGACACCGCACCCGACGAAGACATAGCATCCCTGGACGTTGAAAGTTTATTTACTAACGTACAGTGGATGAAACAATACAAATCATCATGGACAAGACATACCGCTCTGAGAAACCACCATTACCGATCCCCGAAAAAATCTTAAAAGAGATGCTGGAAGCATGTACAAAAGGAAGCCCCATTCCTTTCCACATAGGGGCGAAATATATCGACAAAAGGACGGCGTGGCAATGGGTTCCCCCCTCGGGGTTCTTTTCGCAAACGCATACATGGCACACACAGAAGAGGTCACATTTGAAGAACACCCAAAACCCAGAATCTATGGGAGATATATTGATGATATCTTTATCACAACCAAAGGGTGACAAGGACGATAGAAAAATTAGAATAAATAAACTCCAAGCAAATTCTACATTAAATTTTACTTACGGTAGAAAGAAGTGATGAGAAGATGCTCCCTTTCTTGGACATACTTGTGACCCAAAAGAACAACAAATACAATACCACCGTATACACTAAAAAGACAGACGCTGGAAGATGCTTAAATGCTAGAGGAGAATGCCCTGATGCATATAAACGATCTGTGGTAAATGCATACATAAAACGCGCCATAACACATTGTTCCATGTGGAAAGCGACTAACGAAGAAATCAACAGAGTTCAACAGCTGCTCACAAATAACGGATATCCAGATGACATGATCCAGCAAGTTGTCAAAAGAGATTAGAGGCTTTCCATAATCCGACCCCGAGGAACAACACACAAGACAAAGACAAAGAAATAGTGATATACCATCAGATACCATACAACAAACACCACGAAGATGAAAGGAAAGCCATCCTTGGTATACTGCGAAGAGGAACCACTCCCCTAGCGTCATATAACAAAATAACAGCAAGGATTTACTGCAAACCAAACCTTATGGCCTCTTTGGTAATGAAAAATAGTACGGCCCCATCGACGGAGAAAGAGGTTAAATCTGATATAGTATACTATACAAGTTTGTCTGTGCTGACGAGCAATGTCAGTCCCCCCAAAAATGCTATATCGCACACACAACCACCACACTCAAACGTCACATGCAGGCCCACAGAAACCAAGGAGCCATTCATCAGCACTTTGTGGATACCCACAATAAAAAAAACCATCATTACAAGAACTTCTCACAAACACCAAAATAATACACAAGGAAGGCAACTACAATCGTTTATTGATATCAGAAGCAGTCAGCATCGCAATGCAACGTCCCAGCCTTAACATCCAACGTGAGGCAGACTGTTCCTTGCCCTCGTGTAGGAGGCAGTCCTTCAACCGCGTGGAACAAAACCCCCACACACGGACAGGAGCGCACACTGACTTTCAGTGAATTAAACATATATGTGTAATTATATATTTATGATAATGTATAATGTGTATATAATAACTTACTTTCAACTTTTTTACATAATTTCTGTTGTTAACATATTTATTTATTGTCTTATTTTATGTTCATTATAGTCTTTTGTAAATACTTAAAACTAGGTATCTGGCAATTGTACTACCTTTCCGTCCTCATGAAGTCACAAAACGCATGTAGGCTCATATTTGTATCAGTACGCTTGAAAACGTCAATACGTATAGGTTGACGAAACAGCTGTCGCGTGTAAAAATACTGGAGTAATGGAAGAACCCCATTATGTGTCCATTAGTAACCTGAACAATGAAGTAAAGAAAATAATTAGAAAATATGAAGCAATTTAAAAAAAGCTGGTTAACAGTGAGAAAGCCATTCTATTCAATGAATGATATATATATATATATATATATATATATATATATATATATATATATATATATATATATATATATATATATATATATATATATAGGAATGGAAATGATAGTAATTAAAATTACTGCTCAATGGACTTTGTTGCAAACAGGTTGGAATGTGTAGCAGCACAGAGTCAAGCGTTTTGGGAAACTTTAAGACATCAGCAATTCTTTGGGTAATCATTGGACAGAAAAACAAAACACTGCCATATTTCAGAGATGAGAGCACAGATGAGCAAGTCAACCCAGCTACTGATCGTGACATCAGAGAGGCAGTTGTGTGTGTGTCTGTTCAAGTGTCAAACAAGGCATGTTCATGGAAGGTTCCAGAACAATTTAGTGTTCGTACATACGAACATCAGCACCATGAGAAGACAAGTGTTTGTGCATTCGTACATCCATCAGAGCACATGAAACGTAATCTATTCTGATAGTGATGGAAAAATGGGGCAGTAGACTGCAGGCTCTTTTAGTGATTACCAGTGAGGGAAGCACGAAGGAGGCGCACAGAAGATCCATCAAGAAGGTAAATATTGTAAAAAGAACTTTGAAAAAACTTTTTAACTTTTCCAGATACTCTGAAGGGAGCTGAAGTGCAGTGGTATTTTTATTGGATATTTATCCATTCTTTTTATTTCATTTCTGATAACTGTGGTTTCTTTTACAGATGGATTCGAATGTCACTACATGAAATGAATTGTCTGACAGACACTTTAACTTCTGGTTTTGGGGATATAGAAATACATAGCGACTGAGCTGATATGGCTTTTTATAAAGGGTTAGTGTTTGACTTTTTTGAGATGATCATTATGGGGAGAAATTGTATTTCATGTTTTGGGGATTTCCAATTAATTTTCCTTATTTTTCATGTCAGTTCTTTTGGGGAAATAAAGACTCTATTCTTGTATCACAGAGTATGGTCTTAGCCTTAGATCTAACAACCTGATTTAGCTGCAAAGTTAATAGTTCATGGTGGATGCCAAGGTAGGTTACATTAACAATTAATGATTTCTCTCCTTGATAAAAATGGGGTCAATGAGACCTTGTAACAACTCCCAACACAGACAGACCCACACCAACCACACACCCACACTCAAGCACACAACACCACACAAAACATATATAATATTATATATATCTATATATATATTATTATATATATATATATATAATAGTTATACTATTATATATAATATATATCACACCACACAAACAAACACCACACACATATATATATATATATATATATCATATAATATATATTTTAGTTTATATAATAATAGGTATATATATAATATGTATGTATGTAATTCGGCAATTACATTGGATTACATTGGGGAAATACTTAATTAACATTCCGCAGAAACCAGTTTCAAAAGATGTAGGAGTCTATGAAATCCCCTGTAGGGATTGTGATAAGTCATACTATGGACTCAAGAGGAAAATCTCTCTTGAGAAGATTAACTCAACATAAGCGCTCAGTTAGATACGAACAACATTATTTGGCAATTTTCCATCATATATATAACACTAACCATACCAAGGATTGGAACCCATCCCAAATTTTATACAAAAGCAGCTGTCGATACAAATGTCAGATGGTAGAATCTTCACTGATAAAACAACAACATAATAGGATCAACCTTTCCAATAGAGCCTTGGGGACTCTGACCCTATATACAATATATTCCTTAAGGCAAGGTTGAAGTGGATTAAGACAATTAACAGAACCAACGTCGGCTTAGCAGTGACCCCAGGCATCACCTAAGGGGATATCTCTCACTATATTCTCAAAAATATAACTTCTTTTGTCATTCACTACTTGATTAGGGTGGGAGTTAGTGCACCAAAATATAGTCCTTAGCTTTATTAGCTTTATACCAGTGTTTATTGGGTATTTTATACTTGATATACATATATATACATACATACATACACACACACACATATATATAATCACACTATGTATATATAATATATATATATATATATATATAGATATATATATATATATAGTATATATATATATATAATATATATACATACATATATATATATATATATATATATATTATATCTATTATATATATATATTATATATATATATATATATTATATATATTATGTTGTCAAGTGTGTGCGTGTGTAGAATCTACTGGTCATTCTTACCAGATAATAGAATTTGAAATAGACACAATGCCCTTTGACTCCTCAAATTCTTTGCTTTTCTTTTTTTATATTGCCCATCACTACAAAGCCTTGAGCTCCAACTTCAAGAAATTTGATGAAATCCTGATGTCCAGTAGCAGAAAACAAACCCACAATACCATAATCACAGCAGGTAACTCAGCTGATTAAGGTATCGCTAGTTTCATTTCCCGCTACTGGACATAATGGATTTCTTCAAATTTCTTTGAAGTCGGAGCTCAAGGATTTGTAGTGACAGGCATATCCAAAAAAAGAGCTAAGGATTTGAGAGTTCATGTATATATATATATATATATATATATATATATATATATATATATATATATATATATATATATATATATATATATATATATATATATATATATATATATATATATATATATATATTATATATATATATATATAGTATATATATACAGGGGGTCCTCGAGTTACGACGTTTGATCCGTTCTTACGATGCATCGTAACACGATTTTCAGCGTAAGTCGGAACATTGAAAAATACCACATGATTTAATGTAAAATACCTATCAATAACAACGAGAGAACAATTCCTTACCTTTATTAGTTTGATTGGCTTGCACACTGGAGAGGAAGCTGCGGTGCTGGAGAGACTGGGGGAGGTTAGTGAAGAGAAAAAGAACCTCCAGAAGTTGCTGGAGATGCTGAGGCAGATGATTCTTGAGGTGAGGCAGAAACATACTAGTACTGGAGATGCTGAGGCAGGTGATTCTTGAGGTGAGGCAGAACATACTACTGGAGATGTTGGGGCAGGTGAGTCTTTAGGTGAGGCAGAACCTACAGAAGGTGCTGGAGATACTGGGGCAGGTGAGTCTGGGTTAGCAGAACATTCAGAAGGTGCTGGAGATTGTGGGGCAGGCGAGTCTGGATTAGCAGAGGCAGCTGAGGTAGAGGGTACAGGATCTCCTGCAGGCCTCTCTACCTTCTTAAAATACTGCTGCAGGTTAGTCTGAACAGAGAGCGACCTCTTTTCATCCAAGATCTCCTTGTAACACTGCATCAAATCCATGACGCCTCTGGAAACCCTAGTGAACCTGTCCAAGTTGGGATCCTGAGCCTCAAAAGTTGACAACGCTTGCTGCAACTCTGCAAAACCTCTTATCAAGTCCTGCCTTGTGAAAGCCTTAGGCTCTGGGGTGGGTGCTTCTTCTTCTTCCTCTATTCTTGCTTCTCCAGTTGTATCAGGTCCTCAGCAGATAACTCCTCGCCATGAGACTCCAGCAGCTCTGTAACATCATCAACCTCCATCTCCAAATTGATTTCTTACTCAGGGCAACAACGTTCTTGACAACTAGCTGAACTGCCTCAAACCCATGGAAATCATTCACAAATTGAGGACAAATTTTCTTCCAGACACCATTCATGTTTGTTTGCTTAACCTCCTCCCAGGAATTAGCAATGTTCTTTACAGCATCAAGGATGTTGTAGGATTTCCAAAAGTCCTTCAGAGTCAAGTCCTTCTTGTTTCAGTTGCCTGTAAAGCCATAGCAATTGTCCTTCGTAGGTAGTAGGCCTTGAACGAAGCAATCACTCCTTGGTCCATAGGCTGTAAAAGGGCCGTGGTATTAGGTGGAAGGTAAACCACCTTGACATTAGGGTTGAAGTCTCCAGCTGGGCAGGTGTCCAGGGGCATTGTCCAGCACTAGCAACACCTTAAAGGGGATACCACCCTTGGAGGCGCAATACCGCTCCACACTTGGAACAAAATGGTTTACGAACCAGTCCTCAAAACACTGCAAGTGTCACCCATGCCTTCTTGTTTGGACTTCCAAATTACTGGTAGTTGACCCTTCCAAATGCCCTTGAGTGCCTTGGATTTTCAGCCTGATACACCAACAAGGGCTTCAGTTTGAAGTCGCCAGCAGCATTACCCCCAAGAAGTAAAGTTAGCCTCTCCTTGCTGGCTTTATGACCGGGTGCTGACTTCTCCTCCTTGGCGATGTAAGTGCGGTTAGGCATACGGTTTCCAAAACAAACCTGTCTCGTCTACGTTAAACACTTGCTGAGCAGAATAACCCCCCTCCTTAATTATCTCAGACAACGCTTTAGGAAATTCACTCGCTGCTTTCTCATCCCCACTAGCAGCTTCACCTTGCAATTTAAGGTTATGGTAATTGGCCCGAGCTTAAATCGCATAAACCAACCCCTACTAGCCACAAACTCTTCACTTTCACTTCCCTCCCCCTTTTGTTTTCTTTTTTCAACGCTTCAAACAATCTTTTCGCCTTCTCCTGAATCACCATAAGGCTGACTGGGATACGCCGTTGATTTTGGTCTTCCAACCAAAGCACCAATAACCTTTCCATTTCAATTATTAGACCACTACGCTGCTAGTTATCACTGTCGCTTTCATAGGAGCAGATCCTTTCACATGTTCAACGATGCGCTCTTTATGTTGATAATGGTAGCAACGGTCGAACGGCTAAGACCAAGCGAGCGGCCAATGTTTGTTGGCGTTCTCCCTTCTCAGATTGCTTTATAATGTCCACTTTAATTTCCATGGTGATGGCCTTCTTTTCTTCGATGCACTACCATCAGAAGAGTCCGCCTTGCGCTTGGGAGACCATAACAAAGAGCAAAAAGTTACAAAAAACGATACAACACGAGGGAGAGAGAGCAGTGTAAACAACCAAAATGGCGTATGGCGAGGAATGAGCGTAGCGAAGCGACGCCGTCCTCTCCCCCCACAAAGCGTATTCTTCCGCCGTGCGCCTGGAAACTAGTTCGCGTTTTGTTTACGTTGCTTACGACGCTAAACCGCGTAAGACGGAACGACGCAAAATATTATTTTTTATATTTTTATGGGGGCGCGTTCGTAACCACGAAACATCGTAAGTCGAGACCAGCGTAACCCGAGGACTTACTGTATATATATATATATGTATATATATGACAATGTAGTTTTAGGGCAAAAATCAGCCTTCTCACTGTAAAAGTTTCCAATTCATTTGGAGGCGTTACATAAAAATATAAATGAGAATGTTAGGTACAATGTAGAAATTAAGAAATCACATTTCTTTGTAAATTTCAGGGCATATTTTGTATATGACAAAACACTTTAGTGCAAAAATCAGCCTTCTAGCCGTCAAAGTTTCAAACTCACTTACAAACTTGACAAAAATATAAATGTCAATTCTAGGTAAAATATAGAAATCAAGAAATCATATTTCTATTACTTGATATATTGTAAATCTTAAGGCGTATGTCTTATATGACGAAATAGTTATAGTGCAAAAATCAGCCTTCTGAACTGGCACAAAATAAGGATAATTTTTTCCTCTTGACATTTTCTCAAAACTTTGTTTTTTAAAAAATAAGTTCTTATAATTCCAAGAAGACAGAGTAAAAGTCAATAAAAATTTTTACAGAGCATAGGATAACTATACGTATATCTTGATTTGCACAGAGAATATTATTTTAGCATATTATTTTCTAAAAGTGACATCATAATTTTTTCAAATGCAAAAAGATTTTAACTTAGAACTCAGATTCCTAATGAATTCTCAGTGCTAAATTTCATTATAAATGGAAGAATAAGCAGTGAGAATCCCTTCACTCATAATGAAGTTATAAGCACTTACTTTATAATGGGGCCTTATGGCATCGGCATGTCCCTTAATGTGTTAATTTATTTTTTTATTTTCTAATAACCAATTTCTTCTTTCTGTATGTCTTATTAACTTCTGTTACTTCTTTCAACAAACACCATATACACTGGACACTTGAATTTCAAGTCAATGGCTTCTTCCATATGAATAGGGGTCATGTTCTGAATAATAATAATAACAATATTTTATTAAAAATAATGGCAGAATTTACAGAATTGATTTTATACAAAATTCTTCTAATGACTTGTTTTTCTGGCACACTGGTATTTCTATGCCGCTGTCCGATGTTCATCATGCTGTAGGTCATCAATGAAATTTCAGGCTGGTGTTATTAAAAGCGGTGGGGGATCAGGGACGGGCCAAGGGTCGGCATTAGGTCTTCGGGTGTGTCTCGTAGGTCGGGAACTGGCTGTAGTCGTCAGGGGTCAATCCGGTATTTCTTCTTTTTCTTTCTACATGTTTCTGCCACCTCGTTTGGCCATCATGAGCAATGAGCTGCTTCGGTTGGATTTTTGCTATTTATTGGATTCAAGTGGCTTGAGGAGTCTGGTACCCTAGATTGTCCTCTTTGTCGGTGATGGTGGAGGTCTTCTTGAAGGGAGTGCTGCTAAGCCGTCCTCAGGGCGGGAGCCTGTGCTTCGATCACCCTCAGGGTTATCAGGGATGTACTCAGGATGAGAGCTAATGCTTCTATCATCCTTAGGATCCATCTGGTGCAATGGTTGTTGTGGGGCATTGTCTGCTGTTCTCCTGACAACGGTGGGGAGGAGGAAGGTCTCCTGTGTAACGTTCATACTGGGCTTCTCCCTCCTGATGTGCAGCACTTCTAAGATTCGCAGACGTCGTAGATAGGATGCTTGGTTAATAACCTCAAAGTTATCGACGATGTCGCAGTGGCGGATTCTTTTATTATGTGCAGTCCTTGCATGATTGAATATTGTTCCCTCCTGCGCATGACAGGAGATCCTCTTGGAGAGGAACATTGATGTCATCCCGATGTAAGATCCGAGGCATCCTCAGATTGGGTATATCTGTAGATGACGTTCGTCTTCTACAAGGGATCCTACAACAGTGCGGGGTTATTCTTTAATGATAAGACTGCATGTCTTCTTACTTTTGTAGAATATGATCAAGTTGATCTGCTTGCTGTTATCGATCGGGGAAACATGGTTCTTGATTATTGCCCATAAGGCTCACTCATCTTCTTTGTATCGCCGATGGAAGGTTCCCTTTTAGAAAAATTAATCTTCTGCAAGGGGTCTGGGCAGGGTTCCTGTAGGTATCATTTCTCCGTGCTCTTCCTAAAGACGTCCTGGATGCTGCGGTTGGTGTGTCCATGTCGAACAATGGGAGAGAGCTCTCCTGACATAGGGACCGATGGTGTTGTCCTTATAACGCTCAGGGCATTCGCTCTCACCATTCAGACACATTCCCAGATTTGTAAGCTCCCTGTAGACCCTCGTGGTGAACGAACCCTCCTTCTGTTTGACCAGGAAGTCGAGGAAGTGAAGACGGCCGTCACGGCTATGCTGGATGGTAAAACGTGCAAGAAGGAACAATATTCAATCATGCAAGGACTGCACATGATAAAAGAATCCGTCACTGCAATATCGCTGATAACTTCGAGGTTATCAACCAAGCACCCGATCTACGATGTCTGAGAATCTTAGAACTGCTGCACATTGGGAGGGAGAAGCCCAGTATGAAAGTCACACAGGAGACCTTCCTCCTCCTCACCGCAATCAGGAAGCATCAGACAACCTCCCCCACAACAACCATTGCACCAGAGGGATCTTGAGGACAACAGAAGTGTTAGCTCTCATCCTGAGTACGTCCCCAGTAACCCTGAGGGTGATTGAAGCACAGGCTCCCACCCTGAGGACGGCCTAGCAGCATGCCCTTCAAGAAGATCTCCACCATCACCAACAAGAATGAGGCTCCACCCACGAAGAGGGCAGCCAATCCAAAACCGTTCCCCTGATGACATCCCACATGACGCCATAAGCAGTGCCCAATGAAAAATTGGGTACCAAACTCCTCAAGCCACTTGAATGCAATAAATAGCGCAAATCCAACCAAAGGAGCTCATTGCACTCAGCAATCCCATCTCCATGATGGCCAAACGAGGTGGCTGAAACATGTAGATGTCTTTTAATAGAAACCAGAAAAGAAAGAAACGGAAGAAATACCAGATTGACCCCTGACGACTACAGCCAGTTCCCGACCTATGAGACAGACCTGAATACCCGATGCCGACCCTCAGCCCGTCCCTGATCCCCCACCGTCTTTGATAACACCAGCCTGAAACTCCATTGATGACCTACAGCATGATGAACATCGGACAGCTGCTTAGAAATAAATACCAGTGCCAGAAAAATAAGTCATTAGAAGAATTGAAAGAATTTTGTATAAAATCAATTCTGTAAATTCTGCCATTAATCTTAATAAAACATGTTTGAAAGAAAGTCTATTTCCAGAATAACAGTAATAATAATGTCTATGAAATACTCTAGAATGAAATCATCAGGCATGTAATGAAATTATTTTAATACTTACAATATACTTTTCAGTGTGCTTCTTACCGACGATGTGGTTAAAAACACCATGAATCTTTCCATGGGCTAAACACAGGTTGCACCTGTAGTATGGTTCATCTCTGGGGCTTCTAAGATATTCCTCCACCATCTGAAGTCCTAAAATTGAAAATTAACAATCACGCCAGCTTTTTCTACACATTACAGTGTTTCAGCCAACACAATTCATTGCATTACAGTGATGTAGTCATATAGATCACAATACTGTATTTGTAAGACAATTCAGTACAAAATGGATGACAAACTTTACTGTAAAGGGACATTTTGCAAAAAAACCCACAACCGTACTGAAGCCCTAGAGACAATACACACCAGAAAGTCTACTGAAAACTCTAAAGATAGGCAAGCTCCAGTTACTGAATGGATTTATATCGAATGATTCTGGTTAAGCAACACCAATATATACAAAAGTAATACAGCACATAAATGGTTACAACACAATAATAACTAAAAACTAAATTAAAAATTAGTAAAATTACTTTTAAATCTAAAAATGAATCTAATCTATACCATGTTCCAGAACTCACCTACATACAGATATATCCAAACTAGAACTGATAATTTTCATAATAACTGGTAAAACTTATTAACTATAAAACTAGTATAACCATACCTCAGAAATGACATTAATACAACAGAGATTGGGAAGGTACCCTATGAGTGGTAATTTCTCAATTTAGATATGCTGGATTAACCCTTTAACGCCAATTGGACGTATTAAACATTGATATAAATTGTCTGTCGGGTGCCGATTGGACGTATGGTACGTCGACGAAAAAGTTTTTTTTAAAATTAGCGGAAAAATAGTTAAAGGCCTACTAGGCAAAAACTTTTGAATCACGCGCCTTGGGGGATGCTGGGAGCTCACGGATCAAGGCATTGTTTTGTTTACAATCGTTACCCAGGCGCGCAATCGCAAATTTCTTTCTTCTCGCAATAAAAAGCGTCAGCGACACATCTCAGAAATTACTTCGTCACTTTGACATAATTTTTGCCCCATTTTAAATTAGCCGTTAAATGAAGTATTATACATGAAAATGTGGGCAATTTCATGTAGAATACAACCAAAAACAACTCATTGTTGTAGCTTTTACCAGTTTTGAAATATTTTCATATAAATAACGATAAGTGCCAAAATTTCAACCTTCAGTCAACTTTGACTCGACCGAAATGGTAGAAAAACGCAATTGTAAGCTAAAACTCTTATATTCTAGTAATAATCAATCATCTACCTTCATTTTACAACAAATTGGAAGTCTCTAGCACAGTATTTTGATTTATGGTGAATTTATGAAAAAAACTTTTTCCTTACGTCCGCGCGGTAACTTCCGAAGAAATCATAAATTTTTTGTCCGATCGTAATGTTTGCACCATTTTAAATTAGCCGTTACATAAAGTTTTATACAGGCAGTCCCCAGGTTACGACGGGGGTTCTGTTCTTGAGACGCGTCGTAAGCCGAAAATCGTCATAAGCTGGAACATCGTCAAAAATCCTAAGAAAACCTTACTTTTAATGCTTTGGGTGCATTGAAAACTATGTAAACTGCATTCTTATGGCATTTTTCATAAAAAAAACTTCATATATTCATTATTTTGCATTTTTTGTGTCATACTTCATCTGCCAGATGAGCGTTGTAGGCGTCGTAACCTTGGAACATGCGTCGTAACCCTGGAAATAATGTCTGATGAATATAATTGAAAAGCGTCGTAATCTCAGAACGTCGTAAGCCGAGACCGTCGTAACCTGGGGACTGCCTGTATATGGAAATGTGCGTAATTTCATGTAGAATACCACAAAAAAACAACTCATGGTTGTAGCTTTTATCAGTTTTGAAATATTTTCATATAAATAACGGTAAGTGCCAAAATATCAACCTTCGGTCAACTCTGACTCGACCGAAATGGTAAAAAAACGCAATTGTAAGCTAAAACTCTTACATTCTAGCAATATTCAATCATTTACCTTTATTTTGCAACAAATTGGAAATCTCTAGAACAATATTTCGATTTATGGTGAATCTATGAAAAAAAAAATTTTTTCCTTACGTCCACGTGGTAACTCTTCCGAAAAAAATCAGAAATTTTTTCGTCCGATTGTCGTAATGTTTGCACCATTTTAAATTAGCCATTACATAAAGTTTTATATATGAAAGTGAGCACAATTTCATGTAGAATACAACAAAAAATAACCCATGGTTGTAGCTTTTATCAGTTTTGAAATATTTTCATATAAATTATGATAAGTGTCAAAATTCCAACCTTCGGTCAACTTTGACTCAACCGAAATGGTAAAAAAACGCAATTGTAAGCTAAAACTATTACATTCTAGTAATATTCAATCATTTACCTTTATTTTCCAACAAATTGGAAGTCTCTAGCACGATATTTCGATTTATGGTGAATTTATGAAAAAAACTTTTTCCTTACGTCCGCGCGGTAACTCTTCCGAAAAAGGGATTTTGACGTAAGGAAAAATCTATTTCTGGGCGATTGGCTCGTGTCGCCAGCGAAATATCCTTTAATCCATTATTTCTAAGGTAAATGTACTAACACATACCAGAGAATAAATAAAATAAAGAAAAGGTCAGTACTACTGACTCGTCACCCTCCAAGAGGGTGTCGGTATGAACACTATGGCGAGTGAGACCACTACCCACGAACCGTTGCCAATAGAAATCTCCCACTACAAAATCCCCACTAGAGGGGAGCCGACCCACAGAGTGGGCAGCAACTACTACTACTCCATCCCATGCTGCGACTGCTGCGGCCTCTGGTGGCCATCCTGAAGTTAGCAGACAATCTTGAGCGTTTGGGATGGGCAGGGCGGGATTTCGCTGGCGACACGAACCAATCGCCAGAAATAGATTTTTCCTTACGTCAAAATCCCTTTTCTGGGCTCAGTTCGTGTCGCTGCGCGAAATCGTACCAGAGAAATGGCACAAGATTGTAAAGAACAAAATAAAACAGACAAAAAAGGTCTCAAATAAAAGATAACATAAATGAAGAAATATAATGCTAATAGAAATACATATACACAATGTATACAAAATAGAATATTACTTAAAATTAACTTAAGGTAATAATATCCTTTAAAATTAACTTAAATTTAACATATATATACAAAAGGGCTTACATGGAATATATGTTGAGATTAGTATCTGTGTATAGTTAATATGTACAAAGAAATTAAAGCAATTATAACAATAAATTGAATAGAACAAACTTCAACAATAATATAATAAGAATGTATATGACTTAGTATACAAAACCCGTAACCATTGTAAATAAGATGTGTCACCCTAGCATAAAAAAAATAAGGGGATCACATCAAAGAGACCATTCATATACAATTTTTCAATTGTGAGTGACCCCTAGCAAAAAAATAAGGGGCACCCACTATACCATCATAAGAAGCAGCTAAAGACTCAAGGTAAACGTAGATGAACATGGCAGGTATAGACGAACTGTTGGGTGAGATAGGTAGAAAGGAGAACTGGATCTTCTACTAAAGATTAAGCAGAGTCCGGGGAAACTAGTTACCCCGCGCGCAACTGCTAAATTCAGAGCTTCCAAGGACTTTAAGTAATGACGCTTAAATACTGTCGGCGATTTCCATCCAGTAATACTTTTTATCATCGAAATTCATGTGTTGGAAATAGTTAATTTGAGGTGGCTACTGCCCTGACATCATGTGCTTTAGGGAAGGGAATCAGGATTGGCTTGCTAATAAAGTACAGGATCTGTTGCCTGATGCCTTTAATAGATAAAGTACCACCTTTTTCTCTCTTAAAAGAGAGGACGCCGATGAGGATGAGGATGTCCTGGACAGAAAGGCTCGTAAGGTCGATACTGGACAAAGAGAAATATCTTGTGGAAGGGGTACAACCTTCCACGGTTTCCCACCCCCATCAAAGGATCTTCATTCTTTGCTATAAAACTACGTTCCGGAGAAAGTAGAACTTCCCCTGTGGGAAGGAATTCAACATGATCCGGATCTCTGGATAATGCCGACAGTTCTGAAATTCTAGCTCCTGAAGCCAAGCTTAATAAAAATAGAGTTTTTCTTAAGAGCATTTTAAATGAACATGTCGTATTATCTGTTTCTGAAGCCAGCTTTAGAACATCATTTAGACCATGATACTGACGTAGGCCTCACTGAAGGTCTAAGTCTAGCACAAGCCTTGGGAATAGACGAGAAGTAAGAGTCTGTCAAGTCTATGCTGAAACCGAGTTGAAAAATCTTTTTCAAGGCTGACTTGTTTGTCGTAATCGTGGCTACTGCTAAGCCTTTTTCAAATAAAGATCTGAAAAAGGATATAGCTGAATTGATTGTCATGATTCTAATATCTGATTCTCTCAGAAGGTTGCTAACTTTTTTGACTGCAGCATCATACTGTCTCAAAGTTGAATCTCTTTTATCAGATTCCAAGAAGAGAATAATTTGAGGATCAATATTCGCATCTCTTTTAGCCGCAAGTTCATGAAGTCCATAAAGTTAGGGTTTTGAGAATTCCTGAGGAAGCGAACAGTCTTCGTTCGGTTTGTACTGACTGGGAGAGCCTGGGATTGGGAATTCGAAGAGGACGAAGACCCAGTTCCAGAATGAGAGGGTACCAATTGCTCTTCGGCCAGTCTGGGGCTACTAGAGCCACTTGACCCTTGAACGTCCTGAGTTTGTTCAGCACCTTCAGGAGAAGATTCACTGGAGGAAAGACATAAATCTTCTCCCAGTTGTTCCCAGTCTATGGACAGGGCGTCCGTGGCATAGGCCAGAGGGTCCAGGTTGGGGGCCACATAACATGGGAGTTTGTGGTTCTCTTGGGATGCGAATAGATCCACTTGTAGACCTGGAACCCTCCGGAGGATCCATTGGAACGAACTGTTGTCCAGTGACCATTCCGACTCCAGAGGAACTGATCGGGATAGAGCATCTGCTATGACCGTTTCTCTCACTCCAGCTATATGGGTGGAGGAGAGGTGCCAACTGACTTGTCCGCCAGGGAGAAGATGGCTACCATGACATGATTCAGATGACGTGACTTGTAGCCTCCCCTGTTTACACAATGGACTACCACTGCGCTGTCTAAACTAGCTTTATGTGGGAGTTCTTTGGCGGACGTAACCTTTTTTAGAGTCAAGAACACTGCCATTGCTTCCAGTACATTTATTTGTGAAGCTGACGAAACTGGGGTGACCAGGTTCCTTGAACCTCTTCTTGAACTGAGAATATCCTCCCCAGCCGCTTAATGAAGCGTCCGTGTGGATGGTAATCCCCGGAGGAGGAAACTGAAGGGGTACTGATATGACAGGTTCTTGACTTTTGACCAAGGGCGTAGACGATTCCGCAGAATCTGAGGGACTGATGATAATTTGTCCCTGGACCTGACATTTGCTCGTGAGCGCCAGATTCTGGTTAGGTCTTTCAGTTTGGCTTTCATCAAGATGTTTGTCACTGATGCAAACTGGAGTGAACCCAGAATCCTTTCCTGGGTTCTCCTTGAAGCAAGTTTGTGTCCTAGAAATTGCTTTACTGACTTCGCTATTTCTTTTCTCTTGGCTGATGGAATCGACAGAGTATGGGAGGATAGATTCCATTGAATGCCCAGCCACTGAAAGTTTGACTCCGGAGTGAGTCTCGATTTGGTCCTGTTTATCTTGAACCCTAGATATTCCAGGAACTGGATTACTTTCAGTGTTGCTTTGCGACATTCCTCGACTGTTGGAGCCCAAATTAACCAATCGTCGAGATACGCTACTACCATGATCCCTTTGGCGATCTTAGTTTGTTGTTGGACGACCACTTCGCCAACTTCGTGAACACCCTGGGTGCTACGTTCAGACCGAAGGGAACTACCTTGAAGGAGAATGCTTGATCTCCTATCTTGAAGCCCAGATAAGGGCGAAAGTGTCTTGCAATAGGGATATGATAAGTATGCGTCTGTAACGAATATCGATAGAGGTGGTGACGGCCCCCACGGGAAGTAAGGTCCGCACCTGCGAGATGGTGAGCATCTTGAACTTGTCGCAGCGAATGGCCAAGTTTAAACGGGACAAGTCTAAGATTACCCTTCTTTTTTGTGAGCCTTTCTTTGGAACGCTGAACAAGCTCCCTTGAAACTTTAATCTGTTGACTCTCGCTATTGCTCCTTTCTGAAGGAGGTCCTCCGCATACTCCGTCAATTCTTTGGATGGAAGTTGAAGGAAAGGTCTGGGTGGGGGCGGATTCGCCACCCAACTCCAACCCAGGCCTTTCGACACAATACTTTGTGCCCATTTGCTGAATCCCCAACGGTGGCGGAAGAGAAACAGCCCCTCCCTCCTACGGGAAGTTCTCATTGAATGCTGGTAGCCTCCGCGGCCTCCCCGGAAGTGTTTTCCTCTATTAAGTGGACCTTCCTGATCCTCTCTGACGAAAGGATCGCTTACCTCTGCCTCCCTACCCGAGCGGTCATACTGCTGAAAGGCCTGGCCTTCGAACACTTGGTTGAAGGCTGGGAGACAGCGTAAGAGGTGGAAGGTTGAGGCTGGGGGGAAATCACATAGATAGGCTGTGATTGGGCCTTGGAGGTAGAGGGTTGGGCCGCCTGCACCAACGGAACAGCTGAAACAGGCTGGGCGAAGCGTTGCTGTTTCTTTTGGTAAGGCTGGAAACGTCTGGGTTTCCTCTGAGCCTTACCCCTCACTGCTTGGTCTTGGCGTCTCTTTGCAGTGAGACCCCAACGATCCTTAAGGCTTTGGTTAAGCCTTGTAGCTTCCGCCTGGACCTCCTTTACCATTGCATCGGGAAGAGGTCTGCTCCCCAGATGTTTGATGAAAGCAACTTATTCGGTTCATGCCAAATAGTTGCTTCCTGGAGGACATGCTTCCGACAATTCGTTCTGGCTGTGGCGAACTCAACATGTCAGACTGTACCGTTTGAGTCAGTGACTTGGTGATCAGCTTGAATAGTGGCTCGGAACCGTAAGCAATGGTAGCCAATTTCTTCTGTCATGGCCCATGGAAGTTAATCGAAAACCTTTTTTTGGGGCCAGCCATAGACTTGTCCTCAAACTCCGCCTGAATGAGGCTGTCCGGAAGTCTAGCAGCTTCTCACCAAACTGCTCCATAGCACAGTCTGGTTTGAGTTTGCCCGCCGAAAAAGTGTTGGGCAGTCTCTTCCCATAAATCTCCGGTTGAGGGAAGTTAAAGGAGATGTAGGGTCCGCTTCCTTTAGCTGCGGTAACGGCTCCCCTTTTGGGCCGCTGGGTATAGTGACCGTAGCGATCTTGGTGAGGAAGGGAAGCGGAGTTCCCTCTTCCATTGTGAAAATGGTGAATGGACTCTTAAAGGTTGTATCTTCGTATTAGAACAATCCATGTCCTCTAAGCACCTGAGCCATTCTCTTTGAGCCTGGTCACGTGAATGAGTACGTCTCTTAGGGACCTTGTCATCTCGCGTCATGGCAGCGGCAGTGAAGTTTGGCGTAGCCAATGACGGCGGTTGTAGATCCTCCGGGTAGAACTCGAAGTCCTCAATCCTTCGAGTTCCACACTCCGGGATAGAAATAAGCCCGTCCTGGAAGGGGGGCGATGACGCCACCCTCCAGGGGTTATTCATAGAGAACGGAGGCAGAGAGTCATGAGGGGGTGGAAGCTGAGCTATACTGTGCCGAAAGTGGGGGAGTAGCTAGCGGAGCCTGGCTCAGTTCGGCGATAATGTTATCCTGGGAGTTAATCCTGTCGGACAACCGGGAGAACATCTGCTCCATACTGTTTTTTGAGAGAACCGACCAAATCCCCATGTGTTGCAACCAGACCAGCATTGGGATCCAAAGCCGGAGCTGCTGCGGAGGTGGTCGGGTAACTCTGAACAGGTACCAAAGGAAGAGGAGAAACGGCTGACTCCGCCGGAGTATGTGATCTCTCCTTGGAAGATCTACTCCTTGAGGATTTGGAGCCGGACCCAGAAGCTCTAGACCTCTCTGCTCCGGGGTTCGTAGCCGGAGACTTGCGAGATGTTGACGCCGACGACGTCTTTTTAGACGTACGACGACGTCTTACTCAGGGTTTTTCACAACCGTCTGTCCTTTGACCTTAGGTCCTTACGGAAGCATCAGGAGAAGTATATTAGGAGCTCAGCTCCTGTAAAGCCTTGGAAGGAAGCTGGAGAGTTTGCAGGAGTAGAAGACCCAGTGGCGCCCAAGGGAAGCCCTTGGGCGTCCAACGTACTCACCTCGACCAACAGGTCGTCAACACCTACCATTGGTTCAATATTTAGATCCAGTGTCGCGACTTCCGACGAGATGTCCTGGCCTGGTTCAGTCAACGAAGCGCGAGCTGCTGCTGAATTGCCGCTATAGTCGGGGCTGCCTCTGCTGGGTCGACGTAAACCCGTTGACTTGCCGCCGGGGAAGATCAGGACCGCCAACCTCTTCTCAAGGATGTAGGGCTGTCCCTTGGCGGCGTTCGTGCCAAAACCGACCGACCCAAGCCCGCAGGGTTGCCAGGGCGGTGTCTCTAACAGCGGGAGCCTGGAAGAGAGGGTATTTGTTAGTTTTAAGTTTAAACTTAAAATTAAAACTTAAGTAATAGGTTAAACTAAAATTATAGAGGATGCGAGATCCCATATAAAACAAGCTTAAGTTTAAAATAAGAGATTAAAATTAAACTTAAGAACTATAACCTTGTAGGGATTAGCGAACGGAGTTGGGAATACTTACCCCGTCTAAGAGCTGGCTCACCAGTTCGTAGCAAATAGTGCAGGTCTCGTGAAACCAGACTTGAAGGTCCCCGTGCGGAGTCGCGCATGGAGCATGGCTCTGCAGACTTCATGCCCTCACAGGGGTTCCTGGAGCATGGTCATTGCATCCCGGATGCTCACAGTTGGTGGTCTGTAAGTGAAAAGATACATGAGCATCCTAAAAGATATCACTTACAGGCTAGAGGTTAAAAGAACTCCGCTGCATGCCGGAGCGCGAAAAAATTTTGGGCATAACCCCTCCCTTACCGCCTGAATAGGCTAGAACCCCGGAGAGATCCGGTGTGGGCAGGCAACGGAGGGATTTGGCTTAAGGTAGCTTAAATTAAACTTACTATAGTTTAAAATTAAATACTAATACTTAAACCTATAGCCATAGAACGTACCGGACTAAGTCCGGTGCGCGGGGCGGAGAATCGTGTCGCGATATCAGCGCGACGGGGTGGTTAGTAAAGACCAACTGTATGCCGCAGTCCGCCCGTCAGGGTGAACTAGCACCTTTCCACGTGGATGCCGGAGCTCCGGTAGATTAAAGAGACAGCCCAGTAGCTGGGAAGGGCGAGAGGGCGAAACAGACTCGAGCTAGCAACCGAGCGACGGAGTAACGGACGGAGGGGGGGAAGGGGGGGCCAGTCCCCCCCCTTCCCCCCCCCCTTAGTCATCCGAGCGTGCCGTGAAGCCAGAGAGCGGTCGAGTCCAGTCTGGGTCTGTCCAGCCCCCCTTACTCCCTCCGCCTAGGGAGAGAGGGAGGCAGGCACGGGTATGTGGAGCGAGCGTGGACAGACCAACCCTCCCCCCCGGTCCCTATGGAAGGATCGGAGGGGGAAAGGTGACTGGACAGGCGTCTGGCTGCTCCGTGATCACGTAGTGACCACGGAGCGGTAACATGTAATACAATAACACAATACAGCCTAGGATAAAGCAACCAACTAATCAGAGAGATGCTATAGAGAAGCAACCGAACTGAAGAGCGGAAGCAATAGAGGTGGATACCAATAATACATAACCTAGGCTACTGAAGCAGACGCCGTAGGCTAACCTAAACATAAATAATCAAAATCACTTAAAACGTAAAGAAAGAAAATAAATCAGTAGGAGAAAAAATCCAGGAGTGTTCGACTACTCGAAAGAAAGTCTACCATCAAAGCTAGCCGGGGCCGATACTAAGAGCTGTGGCTAGGGTCTGGATGGAAGGTGAAGAAGACATGCATGCATGACATAAACCCAGTAGGCTGGACCCCTAACATAAAATAGATAACTAATAATAGAGCGTAATGAAATAAGGGAAGGTTCTGGGTTATGGAAGACCAAGAACGAACCCGCCACGAGGCAGAACCATGCCTGCCATGCTTCCGACCTAGAGCCCGTATTATACCTAAAAAACGGCAAATACTGACTCAAGGGCGGAAAAAACCAAATAGCAATAACAACTGATTACTTAACTTAGCTGCTGCGATGGCTGTACGCTCCATGACGAATAAATCCAAGATAGGGGCACAAAAAACACAGAGCAAAAAAGGGCACGTGTATACGCGGTGCGCTAACTGAAAAGGATGACCACCAGAGGCGCAGCAGTCGGCAGCATGGGATGGAGTAGTAGTAGTTGCTGCCCACGTCTGTGGGTCGGCTCCCCTCTAGTGGGGATTTTGTAGTGGGAGACTTTCTATTGGCAAGCGGTTCGTGGTAGTGGTCTCACTCGCCATAGTGTTCATACCGACACCCTCTTGGAGGGTGAGCGAGTCAGTAGTACTGACCTTTTCTTTATTTTATTTATTCTCTGGTATGTGTTAGTACATTTACCTTAGAAATAATGGATTAAAGGATATTTCGCGCAGCGACACGAACTGAGCCCAGAAAATTATTAATCTTTTCGTCCGATTGTTGTAATGTTTGTACCATTTTCAATTAGCCTTTACATAAAGTTTTATATATGAAAATGTGCACAATTTCATGTAGAATACAACAATAAACAACCCATGATTGTAGCTTTTATTAGTTTTGAAATATTTTCAGATAAATAACAATAAATAGAAAAAATTCGTCCTTCAGTCACTTTAACTCGTCCGAAATGGTCGAAAACTGCAATTGTAAGCTACAACACTTAGTCTAGTAATATTCAATCAATTACCTTCATTTTGAAATAAACAGAAAGTCTCTAGCACAATGCTTCGATTTATGGCGAATTTTTTAAAACAGCTTTTTTTTATGTCTGCACGTTACGAATTCATGCTTCATTTTGTGATAATATTTTCTCTGTGTTGCCTTGATCGTTTTACAATGTGTTATATACCAAAATTATTGGAATTTAGTGTACAATACAACAACAAAAATGAACTCGTTAGCTTTAACCGTTTTGCTCACAGCGCGATTTGTATACAATTATACATATATGAAATTTTTTCTCGCTGTCATATATCTCAATATTTATATATGGAATAATGAAAAAAAAAAAAAAAAAAAAAAAAAACATTTTAGATTTTTTTTTTCATTTCTGATGGTTGGCATACTAAACTTCAGGCAATGACAAAAAAAGGAGCCAAAAATGAACTCTTAATCTTGAAAACTAAGCGTGCTGTGATTTAAAAAAAAAAACATTTTTTCCGCTTCGGCGCTCACTCGCGAAGCCGCCGGCATACGAGACGAATTTTAAAATACCGCTTCGGCGTTTAAGGGTTAAAGTACATACCTTTTTTCTACATACATTACAGACATCATGGCAAGAATAACTGGCTTTGGGCAGGATTAAGTATAGACTACCATCCCAAATCTAAGGGACGGTGAGTAATGGAAGGAAGGTATAGTGCTGGGAACTATGAGGTCATTCAGCCCTAAAAGGAAAATTGAAAGTGAAAAGGTTTTAAAGGTGTAACAGGAGGAAAACCTCGCACTTGCAATCTAATACAATTGTTGGGAGGGGGAGGACTGTGGAGAGCCACTCTTCCTAAGGTTATACCCAATAACAGGGGTTCAAGAAGATGCAGCAACTACAGATGACTATGAAATTATGGAAAATGTTGCTCTACAAGTATCTTTGTGGGTTAAAAGAAATTATAACCATGGACAGTCAGAACAGGAGAGTTGGAAACATTCACCACTATGGCCACAAATAAACTGAGAGATGAGAATCATCTGTGCCTCAAGGAAAACTGAAACTTCCAAGTTTGCCTGCACTCCCTGAATACGAAAGGCCACATAGATAGATACCTTCAATCCTCCACACTGGAGTGACAATATCAGCCCAGGGTGCTGAGCCTGGCTGCAGAAAACAGATCCAAGGAAGCCCAATAAATGGAAACTTACAAACAGGACTTGCCACTGATGTCGCAGAACTTTACAAGAATTATGAGAGAAAGAATCGCCCCAAAAGCAAGAAATCTTGCTACATTACAGGCAAAGAACTCAATCACCAAAAGTAAAGAAACCATATCTTATCCTTCTTTAGTCACAGTAGGTCACACAGAAGTGGAAGGCAAAAACCCCAATGCACTGACTCCACAAGGGGTGACAAATGTGGTCAAGTCTGAGAAGACTGGCTACAGATATAAAAATAAGTCCCAGGAACAACAGAAGCACAGAAATAGTATGAGCAAAGGGATTATTTCTGGAGCTTATAATGGAACCACCATGAACATGAATAAAATTCTTAAAAAACACTGCCTGCAACAGGGATCCATAAGGAGGACTGGCTAGTACTATAAGACAAAATTATAGGGCGGGAACAAACAAACAGGAAAACCAAAAACCTTCCAAACCCCATAGAACCGAATGAGGGTGTCAGAGCAAACCACAAAAGTACCCTGGGGCAATAGGCTCATTCCCCTGAAAGAAAGGCCCAACACTGAGATGAAAGGGACCAAGTCATCAACACAGATAGAAAAGATCATTTAGCAGTCTTAAAAAGAATGGTACCATATCTTCACAATCACAAGGTACATAAAAGAAAAAAAATATAGTCACCTTGTGGCTCCTTGGAGTTGGGCAGCACTTGAAAGGACAGATTTTTTTTTTTTTTTTGCAACTGGTACGCCTGAATGCATTCTGACAGAATAAGGGATATCTATGAACATGTATTTTGTAAAAAAAATATTTTTATAATAAAATTAAGTTTCATAAATATTTACCAAGTAAACATAGAAAAAAAAGAATATAGTCTACCTTGTGGCTCCTTATGGAGTTGGGCTCCAGCACTTGAAAAGGGACAGTATTTTTTTTTTTTTTTTTGCAACTGGCGTACGCCCTAGGAATGCATTTCTGAACAGTAATAAGGGTATATCTATGAACATGTATTTTGTAAAAAAAATATTTTTATAATAAAATTAAGTTTCATAAATATTTACCAAGTAAACATAGCTATTGTTTCTACTTGCGCAGCAATCTTTAATTTAACAATCGCGTTGGCACTTTGACAGTTTAGTGTAGGTGACAAACCCCGCCCACTCAACAGGTGTGTAGGAATGACTTCGCCGACAGCATCATTCTGTTTGTGCCTTTATGTCCATGAGAGGGAAGGAGGGAGGGCTCTGATTCTGAAATTACTTGGTAAGTATATATAAAACTTAATTTTATTATAAAAAGGCCAATTTCATATACTACTATGAGATTCAGGGTCTCTGTAACACGGTTTTTTGGACTTTGCTCCTTGTCAAAGCATCGGATGTAGCTGAAAGTTGACATATGTATATTTTACAACCACACACAAATTTTGTCAGCATTATCAATAGCCTAAACCCGATAGTTTTGATTTTTATAGAGTAAAAATGATCTAGCCGACGCCATGGCCAATGATTACGAGCCAAGAGTCGAAAAACATTCATTACGTAAGCAAGGTAAACAAACACTTTTTGACTAAATGTTGCCCCGCCCATCCTCCAGACAGAAATGCCATCGGCTCTGAAACCCAAAGACTTTATGAATGGCGGAACGATACATAGATGTGGGTTGGGTATCAGTGCTAGCGTAGTAATACTACTGTAGCAGTAGTGCCGCAACAGTATAGCAGTAATAAACATGAATTAAACGTTTAGACCAACTGCTGGGATCCTTGAGGATCATTTAGCACTTCTTACAACTACTCGAGAAATTAGTTTTTATAGCCAGAAGTTAAATTTTCTAATCCAACAATGCCCATGGTAGCCTTCAGTGTTATCCTGAATTATAACGAGGCGAAAGTGGGTGGAGCCTCATGAAGTCACCATTCTGACGATAATTATTGGTGAAGGTTTAAAGCTAATATACGGTACCAGCTATTTTTTTTTCAGTAAATAGGTAGATAGCCAATAAATAAAAAATGCATGACATTCTATATAGCAGTTATCAAATCAAGCTTGTCTACTATGTTTTTGGTAATTACCAACTATTCCCTACATCTTGTCAATCTGATTGTGACCTATAAAGTAGACTGTAATTTCTTTGGAAACTTATTTTGGGAGTTTTTGTATTTATTAACATATTTTGTTGGTTTGTTCATTATGACAATTATCAGTGGGGAGGTTCCAGAGTTCATAAAGGTGTACTGCTTTGCTTGTATTTAAATTTGTATGTCATTGTTGCCAGAGGTTTAGCCTTCGTTACGTATAGCCAATCATCCATCGAGAAAGAGGGAAGAAATGATGTCATAAGTTACGTAACGAGTGCGTTCGAAATCTTTTCTCTGAATAAGTTGGCCCGTCGTCAAAAAAGGTCACTTTTACATTTTAAGTACCAAATTTATTCAACCTACGTAGTGCAGAATACACTCAAAATTTGTGTTGATATAATATGTATTCTGAATAAGCGTTATATTTATGAAATGCATAGATAAAAAGTTATTGCGAAAAAACCGTGTCACAGAGGCCCTGAATCTCATAGTAAGTAACTTACCAAGTAGTTACATAGATGAATCCCACATTGATTGGTGTAGGGATGAATGGACATATTCTACTCCAAAACATTAAAGTGTGATAATGACTTGGAAATAGAAAGGAAGCGCCTGTGATTGGAATCGGACTCCAAACTTGATGACAAATGATGCACATCCAGACACATGCCTGTCCAACAGCTGTCTGTCGAAGCCTGGTTTCGTGCAACAGGCTTGACTAAGGGGCGACTACCCGTGAGCAAACCCCACTAGCCTCCCTTGGCCCTCTGGATTAGGGGAGCAGGACAGGGACCTTTGTCTAGGAGAACCAAAAGGACAAGTAGCCATCTCCTCCATTTGCACTTTACCAGACATTTTGTCACAAAACACTTAGTCCATTAGGACATTCAGGGACATCCCTATCTCAGACACAGTATGGACAACCAGGTTCAACTTCTTATCAAACCTGGATTCAAGATTGCCAATGGCATCAGGGTCAGGAGCATAAGAGCTGGGCACAGGAGTCTGTGGATTGATAGTAGGAGGGCTGCGAATAGGATAAAAGGTGGAAACAGGTGACAAAAGTAGCAAGACTAAGCTCTGACTTTGGCTTAGGGGAAGAATCTAGGCTAACAGAAGCTGTACTCTTGGTCCTAGAGGATGCCTTTCTCTCTCTATCCCTTTCAAAACTTATTAAGGTGAGATTAAAAAACCTTCCACTTTCTCTAATCCCAATCCTTGCACTCACCACGAGTATTCTCCTTAGAAAATACCTGCCCTCTACTATCAGTACTTCAATAGTATGTGAATCATAATTAGTTAGTCTAGACCTACAGCATTCGCTAATATAGCGAACACTAGAAGCACTTGAATCAGGCATAACTAATTCAAAAAGCTGACAAAAGCAAATGAAAGCTTGAAGGCTACATAAAAGCAACAATACTTCACCAAATTCCAGCGGGAAAAAAAAAAAAAAAAGCAGAGAATAAGTTTGCATCAAGCTTGACGATATTGATCTTATGAGTGGCAACAACAGAATGATGCCGTCAGAGAAGTCGTTCCCACACAACTGTTGAGCGGATGGAGTTTGTCAACTACACTAAACTATTGAAGTGTTAACAGATTGTTAAATTAAGGGTTGCTACGTGAGTAGAAACTATAGCTATGTAATTACTTGGTAAGTTATTTATATGAAATGTATTCCTGTAGCATAGTCTATACCCATGTTCCTTTGCTGGAAACAGTAGAATTTTAAAAAATATTACTGACTAATCTTTTTAATGAAGTCTAAAATTCCCTCTCATTTCTGTAGTTAAGGATACAACCACATTTTTGACAAAAGAATTAGTGCACACAAGAATACCTAATAATTCTAATGTAAAAAACTAACATAACTAACAAAAATTTAATAATATTTCAGTGAACATTATTTAAATTTAATATTCAAAAAAAAAATGTACATGCATACCTACAACCGGTATGATATTATGTAGAAGTTTGTACTGAAGTGTATCTGGGGGATAACTGTAGGTCTGAGCTTGGAAAATACCCTCCATCCCTGCTACAGGCACTTTGTTCAATTTCTGCAAGAGAACATCAAACTATAGTTAAAATAAGAAAAAAACAACAAACAAAGCAACAAACCTGAGTAGTTGCTGCAAGCTATAATGGATCACGAGGATCACGAGAAGTTGAAAGACAGCACAACTGAGTTACATTTCTGGACTCTAATGGAGATCAATTGATTAGTTCATAAATAAAAAGTAAGAGGTAGACATAAATCTAAGAAGTTAGAGAGCTAAACAGTAAGAGACCAAAGGGAGTAACTAAGGCATACAGGAAACGGTAGCTTCCTATCATCTTCATCAACATCAAATACATTAGGGTTCCATACTTAAAATATTACTTCTCTGGAAGACTGTCCTCCCCGTCTTATCAAATGCCCAAACCAACTTCTTTAACGTTCTAGCTTTTTTTATCCAAACTCTTGGCAAATTTCTCATTTGTTTTGTAATCTTACAAATCCACTCCAGTCAGTCACGAATCTGCAATTTGTAGTTTCAGAATCTTATCCATTTCTATGGCAAGTGCCCATGATTCTTTTGTGCAGAAAATAAAGCTTTCATAGAATGGAACATTTTTTATTTACTAGTAGTGTTATGACTTTTTCCACTTCATCCTGACTGTTATTACTCTTTCTTACTGTCTCAGATTAAATTTTTGCTTTTTTCCCTTCCATGCACAATAAATCTGGTGTTGATTCCAAAGTACTCCCCATTATTAGGAAGATCATGCAGGTTGTTTTAGTTACATGCTAATTGAAAATATGTTATTGTTATAATACAATTAAGTTTGTTCATACTTACCTGGCAGATATATATATAGCTGTATTTTCTGACGTCCGACAGAATTTCAAAACTCGCGGCACACGTAGTGGGCGGCCAGGTGGTAGTACCCATTCCCGCCGCTGGGAGGCGGATATCCGGAACCATTCCCATTTCTATTCATATTTATTCATGACCCTTGTCTCCTGAGGGGAGGAGGGTGGGCACTCTAATTATATATATCTGCCAGGTAAGTATGAACAAACTTAATTGTATTATAACAATAACATTTTGTTCATGAAACTTACCTGTCAGATATATATATAGCTGAATCCCACCTTCGGATGGTGGGAAGAGACAGAATAGGATTTTTTAGGAAACTTAAATTAAGTAAATGATGTACTTCTTGGTTCCTTACCTGTTAGCAAAGTAGACTCTGTGATTACTGTCACTTAAGCCTGCTTCTGCTTTTATCAGAGTTGCCAGCCAGGTGTAGACCTGTAGTGCTGGTGCACTCTGGATGCTCTGTCAACGGGGACGTGACCTCAATGTGACAAGACCATCTAGCCAAACATATGGGAGTAACACAGCAACTGACCACCACCTGACCAACTAACCAAAAAACCCCTGACAGTTAAACTAAAGAATGGGAGATTTCCACAGAAGATCTCACCATCAACCAAAAACACAACAATAAAACTAACCTAAACTAAGCTAAGGGATAGGGAGAGAGCTACCTTCAGCCCCCAAAACTGTGTCTGCTGAAATGTATGGCCCCAGAAAAACTACAGTTCTCGTAAATCGTTCTCACATCCCGGAGGTAATGTGAGGCGAATACGGAATTGCTCCTCCAAAAGGTGCTATCAAGGATATCTTTGATAGACATATTCCTTTGAAAGGCAAGAGAAGTAGCTACGGCTCTGACTTCGTGAGCTTTCACTTTAAAGAGGCTCAAATCAGTCTTCTGGCAAGATGAATGAGCCTCTTTAATGACGTCCCTCAAGAGAAAGCCACAGCATTCTTCGACAACGGCAAATCTGGTCTCTTCACCGAGCACCAGAGATTACCTGAGGGACCTCTTATCTCTTTAGTTCTATGAACATAGAACTTGAGAGCCCTGACAGGGCACAGGGCTCTCTCTGGTTCTTGACCCACGAGACCCGACATACCTTGATCTCAAAGCTCTTGGGCCAAGGATTAGACGGGTTCTCATTTTTTGCCAAGAAAGTCGGGCTCAACGAGCAGACAGCATTGTCCCCCTTGAAGCCCACTAGGCTACTGAACGCTTGGATTTCACTAACTCTCTTCGCCGTCGCCAGAGAAGCTAGGAAAAGCGCTTTCTTCGTCAAGTCCCTTAGAGAAGCTTCGTGGAGAGGCTCAAAGGGATCTTAACATTAGATGCTTCAGAAACCACATCCGCAGATTCCATGAGGGTGGTCTTGCCTGTGGAACTCTTGGAGGTTTCGAACGACCATTAAGAGATCGTGGAGATCCTTGTTGTCGGAGAGGTCCAGGCCTCTGTGTCGAAAAACGGCCGACAACATACTCCTATAACCTTTAATTGTAGGAACTGCCAATTTCTGCACATTTCTTAAATAGAGCAAGAAATCTGCTATCTGGTTCACAGAGGTCGTGGAAGAGGAAATTCCTTCCTTTTTGCACCATGCCCTGAAGGAGGCCCACTTAGATTGGTAGACAGCTCTTGAAGAGGCTCTTCGAGCATTAGCGATTGCTCTCGCAGCTGCCTTCGAAAAGCCTCGCTCTGGCCAACTTTTCGATAGTCTGAACGCAGTCAGAGCCAGAGCGAGAGGTTTTGGTGATACCTTTTGAAGTGAGGCTGTTTGAGTAGATCTCTCCTCCAGCAAACGTTTCTTGGGAAGTCCACAAGGAAAGTCATGACCTCTGTGAACCTCTCTCTTGCTGGCCACATCGGGGCAATCAGAGTCAACCTTGTCCCTTCTGAAGCTGGCAAACTTTCATGACTTCCCCCACGATCTTTGAATGGGGGAAAGGCGTAAAGATCTAGGTCTGTCCAGCTCCAGAGCAATGCGTCCACCGCAATTGCCCCTGGATCCAGGACCAGGGAGCAATACAGAGGAAGCCTCTTCGTCCTCGACGTAGCGAACAGGTCGACTAGAGGACATACCACATTCTCCATAATTGCTGACAGACTTCCTGGTGCAAGGTCCACTCTGTTTGGCAGAATTTTGATTTCGACGACTGAGAAGGTCCGCCCTGACATTCTGTACCCCTGCCACGAATCTCATGGATCTTGATCTGCCTTAGTCTGCCCATAGCAGAACTTCCTTCGCAAGGAGAAAAAGGGATCGGGAGTGAGTTCCTCCCTGATTCTTCAGATATGCAAGGGCTGTGGTACTGTCCGAATTGACTTGAATGACCTTGCCTGACACTTTGTCTTCGAAGAACTGCAGCGACAGGAAGATCGCTGCCAGTTCCTTTACATTGATGTGCCAGGCTACCTGTTCCCCTCTCCAGGAGCCTGACACTTCCTCCCCTCCTAGTGTTGTCCTCCCCAACCGGAAATGGAAGCGTCTGAGAACAACACTAGGTCGGGGCTCAGCAGATTTAGGGATAACAGCCCTCTCGCAACTTCTGAGGGTCGAGCACCATCTTAAGTGGTCTTTCACTGTGTTTGAGATCCTTAGGATCGCATTCAGGTCCTCCTTCGCTTTCCATTCTTCCGCAAGGAAAAATTGAAGAGGCCTGAGGTGCAGTCTTCCCAACGAGACAAACTTTTCCAGCGAGGAAATGGTGCCCAGCAGACTCATCCATTCCCTCGCCGAACAAGCTTCTCTCCCTAGGAAGGCTGCGACTTTCTCTAAACCCAGCTGCTGACGTTCCTGGGATGGAAACGCCCGAAAAGCCACTGAATCCATCTGAATCCCCAGATACACGATGGACTGTGTCGGGGTCAGATGTGACTTTTCGGAGTTGACTAAAAGACCCAGGGACTTTGCTAGGGCTAACGTCGACTGAAGGTCCTCCAGACATTTTCTTCTCGACGACGCTCTGATCAGCCAATCGTCAAGGTAGAGGGATATCCTGATCCCTGAAGAATGGAGCCACTTCGCTACATTCCTCATTATAACTGTAAAAACCATCGGGGCCGAGCTGAGACCGAAACAAAGGGCTCTGAATTGCCAAACCCTGTTGCCTAAGACAAATCTCAGGTACTTCCTTGAAAGAGGGTGGACGGGGACGTGAAAGTACGCGTCCTGCAGGTCCAGAGACACCATCCAGTCGCCAGGTCTCAAGGCTCCTAGCACCGACTGAGGCGTCTCCATTTTGAACTTGTTCTTCTCCACAAAAAGATTGAGCCTGCTCACATCCAGGACTGGGCGCCAACCCGACGACTGCTTTGGCACCAGGAAAATCCTGTTGTAGAAGCCCGGTGACCCCAGGTCCACGACTTGCTCCACCGCTCTTTTTTCGACCATCTGGTCTAAAAGATCGAAAAGGATACTTTTCTTCTCTCCCTGATAAGTCGGAGAGAGGTCTCTGGGAGTTGATGTTAAAGAAGGAGGATGTAAAAAGGGGATCTTGTACCCTTGCTCTACGATCTTGAGAGTCCAAGGTTCCGCCCCTCTCTGCCTCCATGCCTCCGCAAAGAACTTCAGCCTGGCCCCGACTGGCGTCTGAAGGACAAGATCTTCATTTGGTGGATTTTGGCTTAAATGAAGCTCTTCCTCTCGAAAAACCTCTCCCTCGAGGAGCTGCTCTCGAGGGGGGTGCCCCGCGAAAGGGTTTTGACTTTCTTCGGGGTTTAACGAACGAAGATGTAGAAGGAACTGCTGGGCGCCTTGAAGACTGTGCCAAGAGGTCCTGGGTCGCCTTCTCCTGCAAACTCGTCGCAAGATCCTTCACCATAGCCTGGGGGAAGAGATGGTCCGAAAGAGGCGCAAAGAGCAATTCCGCTTTCTGAGCGGGAGAAACCGACTTAGCGGTAAAATTACATAGAAGAGCTCTTTTCTTCAGGAAAGCTGTTCCAAAATGAGAAACCAGCTCTTCCGAACCATCCCTGACGGCCTTGTCCATACACGACAACACGCTGGACAGCTCCCCCAGACTGAGAGAATCAGGGCTTCTAGACTGAAGGTCCAAAACTCCCAAGCACCAGTCTAAGAAATTAAAGACACCCAAAGTGCGCAGCAGTCCCTTCAAGTGTGGTCCGTCTCCAGGAGTCCAGGTTACCCTTTGCAGATGATAAGAGGGACCTCCTCTGAGAGTCCACTAAACTGGAGAAGTCCCCAAGAGCGGACGAAGGAACCTTTACCCCCACGTCCTCCTTGGTTTCATACCAAATGCCTCCTTTCCCGGAGAGTCTAGAGGGAGGAAGGGCGAAAGTGGTCTTGCCCTGGTCCTTCCTACGAGACATAAAATCTTGGAGCTTCTTGAAAGCCCTCTTGGTTGAAAGCGACGTCTTCATCTCGACAAACTCAGGAGTCTTGACTGACTTAGAAGACGAAAGTTGAGAGGGAGGAGACCTAGGGGCTGCCGGCTGAAACTTATCCCCGAAGGAAGAACGTAACAGCCGCACAAGAACCTTATAGTCTGAGACAGCCGAAGCTACAGGAGGTTCTTCTTCAACTGAACTCGCTGGACTACTAAGTTCCCCTTCTTCTCTAAGAGGAACTGGAGAACGTCCATCCGGAGAGGGCGTACGTCCAGCAGGCTTAGGCCTGAACAAAGGCCTGAACAAAGACTTCCGCTGATTGGAAGTCACCGCTTCATTTACGGACTCGCCCTTACGACGATCCTTTGAAGGACGGACATCTTGTGCACGTAGAGTGTCCTTTGAAACAACGGGAACTGTCTTACTACTAGACACGTCCCTACGAGAGGAAGCACGAGCTTCCTGACGAGAGACGCCAAAAGCGTCCTGCTTAGCCAGGCAAGCGTCCTGCTGAGCGTCCTCAAAAGCGTCCTGCCTCGTCCGAAAAGCGTCCTGCTTCGAACGGCAAGCGTCCTGCCGAAAGCGTCTCAAAAGCGTCCTGTTGAAAGCGCAAAGCGTCTTGCTGAGCGTAAGATCTACCCGGAGAACGAGAACGGTGACGATCCGGAGGCGGAGAGAGAGATGAACGAGACGAGAGAGAAGGAGACTGCTTCGTCCTCTTGACGGGCAGCCTGACGTCCTTTCTCCGCTTAGGCTCGACTGCTGCTGAGCAAGTCCTTTGAGCCATGAGAGACGAAATCTGGTCCTGAAGGGACAAAAGGATTTTCTTCGTAGGTGACGAAGAAGAAGGGGCAGGACTGACCCTGCGAGAAGGCGAGGGGCGAGGGGACGCCTCCTTCCTTCTCGCAGGTACAGCTACCTGCATCTCAGGGGAACACGCCTGTGCGCGCAACCCAGCGTCCTCGTCGGTTGAGACTCTACCTCTCTTCTGAGGAGGAAAAGCATCATACGCGTCCTCTGAAGAAAGCGGTGACATAGGACGTGAAGCGTCCTCAAAACGAAAAGTCCTTTTCAACGGACGAGAGTCTCTCGAGCGCTCCACCCTTGCGCAGGGAGGAGGCGCTTCGGAGGACGAAAAGCAATCCTTCAGGACGCGCGCTCGTGCGCACTCCTTGGCAGCCTGGGACTTAGCAACAAGGCCCTGCCGAAGGGACGCCAGATCGGTGGGGAGCCCCCGTAACCCTCTTGCGGCTCTTTGACATCCCACTCCCTGAGTCCTGGGAGTCCGATAGAGGTCTAGGCCTAGAGGCATTATGGGGCCGATCTGACGCCCCCTCAACAACACTAGGGGCACTATCACAAACTTTCACAGGGCCAGTTTCTAAGGCCAACACTTTCAATTCAAGAGCGCGAATAGACTCGAGAATCAGAGAAAGGGCGTTACCTTCTCCAGACACAGCAATAGGGCCCGAAGGCAACAAAACAGGATTAGGTTGAACAAAATCTACCGGTGTTAGAGGAGGAGAAATATTACATTCCTTACCTTTTGTAGAACTGCTCTTGGAGGAAGACCTCCTGACTCTATCACGCTCCAATTTACGCCGATAGGTCTCATACATCTTCCATTTATCATCTGACAAATCCTTGCATTCATTGCACCAATCATCAACCAAGCAAACATGCCCCCTGCATTCCATACAAACTGTGTGAGGATTAACTGAAGGTTTAAGGAGCCTCACCTTACATTCACTCCTCACACACACTCTGAAACTCCCTGTACTTGATCCCGACATCATGTACACAGAAAAGCCAATCCAAAATCAAAAACCAATCCACTATTACGCGTGCCAATCCAACAATCCAGAGTCGATACCAAAAGTCAATCCAGATAATTTAAAGCGAGATAATCCAAAAATCCTAGACGGAGGTACTGCAAACAGTTGTTTCCAGCACCGGTGACAGAAAAAATATGAATAGAAAATGGGAATGGTTCCGGATATCCGCCTCCCAGCGGCGGGAATGGGTACTACCATCTGGCCGCCCACTACGTGTGCCGCGAGTTTTGAAATTCTGTCGGACGTCAGAAAATACAGCTATATATATATCTGACAGGTAATTTTCATGAACAAAAAAGGATTTTGACGTAGGAAAAATCTATTTCTGGGTGATTGGCTCGTGTCGCCCTATGAAAAGATCCTTAATATCATTCTTTCTAGGCAAAATTAATCTAAAATTACCAGAGAAAAACAAAATTAAGAAAATGTCAGTAAAACTGACTCGCTCACTCTATAAAAGAAGTGTCGGTATGAGAATAGGGGCGAGTGGGATCACTACCACGAGACATTCACCATTTAGACCTTCCAATCGAAATCCCCACTAGAGAGAGCTGATACTAACGGGTGATGCGGCCGCTACTACTACTACTAGGGACGCCACGGACAGCAGCGCCCCTAGCGGTCATCCTTAATCTATGAACATCTTGTCCTGCAGGGGGGGCAAACAAATACAGGGTGGGTTTCATAGGGCGACACGAGCCAATCACCCAGAAATAGATTTTTCCTACGTCAAAATCCTTTTTCTGGGCTCAGCTCGTGTCGGCCTATGAAAGAGTACCAGAGAAACAGACAAGATGGGAAAAAGGACAAATGAAAATCAGTTGTAAAAAAGAGGGATATAATATAAGTGAATCAGGTATATTACAGATACAAACTAAGTACTTAAAGCTACTTATTCTAAACAATGACATAAAAGGAAAGCCAATAATATAAAGTACTTAAAATTAACTTATATTAACATAGTAATATACAATAATGCAATGCAATTTAACAAATAGATTCACTTAAATAAGGTATTTACATAATATACAAACACATTGTGTCCTACCCTAGCAATAAAAATAAGGGTAGGTACACTGAAGTACATTATAAAGTACATAGTGGTGGATGTCCCTAGCAAAAAACAAATAAGGACAATCCACCAATATGATCTCAGCGGCTAAGGCTAGAGTATCCGAGTAGCATGGCGATAGGGTGAGGCATGTTGGACGAGGTAGGTAGAAAGGAGACCTGATCTATACTATGACTTTACTATACAGTATCAGGAGAAACAATGTTTCCGCTGCTACTGCAGAAAATTTTAAAGATTCAAGGACTTTAGGTAGTGACGTTTAAGACTGTCGGAGATTTCCATCCAGTATACTTTTTAAGATCCTCGAAGTTCATATGTTGAAAGTAGTTAATTGAGGTGGCTACTCCCCTGATGTCATGTGCTTTTGGAAATGAATCAGGATTGGCTTGTTTAATGAAGTAAAGGATCTGTTGTCTAATTCCTTTTACTGATAAAGTACCACCTTTTTCTCTCATGAAGAGAGAACCTGAGGATCTTGAGGATGTTCGAGATAGAAAGGCTCTTTAAGTTGATACTGGGCCAAGAGAGAAGGATCTTGCGGAAGTGGGATGACTTTCCAAGGAGCCCATCCTTGCAACAGAGGATCCTCATTTATTTTTAGCCAAAAAACTACGATCCGGAGCAAGCAGAACTTCTCCTGAGGGGAGGAATTCCACATGACCCGCATCTCTGGATAGAGCCGCACGTTCTGAAATTCTAGCTCCTGAAGCTAGGCTTAATAAGAATAACGTCTTTCTAAGAAGCATTATGAATGTACAAGACGAGTTGTCAGTATCTGATGCTAGTTTGAGGACATCATTTAAGAACCATGAGACTGCAGTAGGCCTTTGAGAAGGTCTAAGTCTAGCACAGGCTTTAGGGATAGACGTAAAGTAAGATTCAGTTAGGTCTATCTGGAAACCCAACTGGAAGATCTTCTTCAAAGCCGATTTATGAGTAGTAATAGTGCTAGCTGCTAAACCTTTTTCAAACAAGGATCTGAAAAAGGATATAGCTAAGTTAACTGTCATGGTTGTAGTGTTTGATTCTTTCAGGAAGGATGCTAATTTTTTAACAGCTGAGTCATATTATCTAATAGTTGACTCTCTCTTATCTGATTCTAGGAAGAGGATGTTTTGTGGATCAATGTTAGCATCTTTGTTAGCCGCAAACTTCATGAAGTCCATAAAGTTAGGGTCTGAAGAATTCCTGAGGAAGCGAACACAGTCCTCATTTGTACTGATTGTGACAGCTTGGGATTGGGAATCCGTTGAGGTCAGAGACCCAATTCCAGAAGCAGAGGACCAGTTGCTCTTGGGCCAGTCTGGAGCAATCAGGGCTACTAGTCCCTTGAAAGTCCTCAGCTTGCTCAAGACTTTCAAGAGAAGATTCACTGGAGGAAAGACATAAATTTTTTCTCCACTGATTCCAATCTAACGACAGGGGCGTCCGTGGCATAAGCCAGAGGGTCCAGGTTGGGGGCCACATAGCAAGGGAGCTTGTGGTTTGCTTGTGAAGCGAAGAGATCTACTTGGAGACCTGGGACTCTCCGGCATATCCACTGGAATGACCTGTCGTCCAGGGACCATTCTGATTCCAGAGGGACCGACCGGGACCAAAGCGTCTGCTATCACATTTCTTACCCCCAGCCAGGTGAGTGGCGGACAGATGCCATTTGTGTTTGTCTGCTAGTGCAAAGATGGCTATCATGACATGGTTCACATGTTTGGATTTGGACCCTCCTCTGTTGATGCAATGAACTACCACTGCACTGTCCAAAACTAGTCTTAGATGAGACTTTTTTCGGGGGAAGAAGTCTCTTCAGGGTAAGAATACTGCCATTGCTTCCAAGACGTTTATGTGGAGCTGGCGGAACTGAACTGACCAAGTCCCCTGAACTTGTTTGAATTGAGAATATCCCCCCCAACCGGACAGGGAGGCATCCGTGTGAATGGTTAACACTGGAAGGGGATATTGAAGGGGTACTAGTTTGGCCAGGTTCTTTACTTTTGTCCATGGACGGAGTTGATTGCGAAGGATCTGTGGAATTACTGACAACTTGTCTCGAGATTTGGCGTTTGCTCTCGATCGCCAAACTCGGTTTATATCTTTCAGCCTTGCTTTCAGGAGGATGTCTGTCACTGAGGCAAAACTGAAGAGCAACCTAGGATTCTTTCCTGGCTTCTCCGTTGATGTTTGTTGCATTTGAGGAATTGTTTCACAGACTTGGCTATTTCTTTCCGTTTGACCACTGGAAATTGACAGATTGTGGGAAGACAAATCCCATTGGATTCCTAGCCACTGAAAACGAGACTCTGGAGTAAGTCTGGATTTCGTCTTTTTGTTTTATCTGGAACCCCAGATGTTCCAGAAATTGAACTACCTTTTTCGTGGCTTTGAGACATTCCTCGACTGTTGGTGCCCAGATCAACCAATCGTCGAGGTATGCTGCTACCATTATCCCTTGAGTTCTCAATTGTTGCACCACCACTTCTGCTATTTTCGTGAATACCCTGGGGGGCTACATTCAGACCGAAGGGCATCACTTTGAATGAGAATGTCTGATTTCCTAGTTTGAATCCTAGGAATGGGCGGAAGTGCCTGGCTATAGGGATATGATAGTATGCGTCTGTAAGATCGATGGAGCATGTGACGGCTCACGAGGAAGTAAGGTCCTTACTTGCGAGATGGTAAGCATTTTGAACTTGTCGCAACGAATGAAAGAGTTTAGCCTTGACAAGTCTAAGATTACCCTTCTTTTTGTTGAGCCTTTCTTTGGCACGCTGAATAAGCGACCTTGAAATTTTAGATGCTTGACTCTCGCAATAGCTCCTTTCTGAAGGAGTTCGCTCGCATAATCTGTCAATTCCTTTGAAGGTTCCTGATAAAATGATTTGATTGGAGGGGGATCTTTGATCCAACTCCAACCCAATCCCTTGGACACTATGCTCTGTGCCCAATTGCTGAACCCCCACCTGTGACGGAAGAGGAACAGCCTCCCTCCTACCTGGGGAGCCTCACTGTTGTTGGGCGGGTTGACCTCCACGCCCTCCTCTGAACTGCCTACCCCTTGTCGCTCTTCCTGTGCCACGCTGGCGAAAGTGGCCTCTCGCTCTGCTACCTCTCGACTGCCTATTAAAGGGAGGGTAAGCCTGACCTTCATACATAGGGTTGAAGGCCGGCGAGAGTGCGTAGGAGGTCGAGGTGCGGACTGAGGAGACAACAGGAGGATGGGTTGGGTCTGTTTTGAGGTTGAAGGTTGTCCCTGTTGGGTAACTGGGACGGCCTGAACGAACTGCTGTTGCTGCTGATGTTTTGGTAAGGCTGGAACCTTTTACCAGACTTCTTTAGTTTCTTACCAGCAGCGGGGGCGGATTCTTGTTTCCTCTTAGAGGAGATACCCCACCTAGCTCTAAGGCTCTTGGTTGAGCCTAGCAGCCTCATGGTGCACCTCATTCACAGCGGACTCTGGGAAGAGGTCCGCCCCCCACATGCTGGAAGCCAGGAGTCTATTAGGTTCGTGCCTAATAGTGCATTCCTGCAGAACGTGCTTTCGGCAGTTCCTCCTAGCTTGGAAGAAGTCGAAAGCATCCGTCTGAACTGTTTGAAGCTGAGACTTGGCCAGAATCTTAGAGGTTCTGTGCCATACGATAGAGCAGCCATCTCAGTGATAATTAGAGAATTGAGGGATCTTCCAAACCTAGTTCGAGCGTCGAACTCTGCCTGGATCAAGGTATCAGGCAGCCTTGGAAGCTTTTCGCCAAACTGGTCCATTGCACAGGTCCGTGTTTGAGCTTACCAAGCGTGAAGTGGCAGGCAAGTTCTCCCACAATTCTCCGAAGGCTGGAAAGAGCGGAGAAGTAGAATCCGCTTCCCTCAGCTGTGGCATGGGCTCATCCTTGAGGACTGCCTGAAGAGTCGCTTCCGCTATTTTGGTAGCGAACGGGAAGAGAAGCCTCCTCCTCCGTCGCAAAAATAGTGAAAGGACTCTTGAAAAGCCTGGAGCTTAGTGTTGGTACACTCCCAGTCCTCAAGGCAGTGAACCCATTCCCGCTGACGTGCTCTCTACTATAAAGACGTTCTCTCTGGAGATCTTGTCCTCCCTAGTGAGGGCCGCCACGGTCAGCCTAGCATATCCAATGAAAGGCTGGGTCAATCCCGGAGGAATAAAACGAAGTCCTCAATCCTTCGAGTTCCACACTCCGGGACAGAGATCATACCGTCCTTGAATGGAGCGTAAGCGGCCACTCTCCACGGGTTATCCATGGAGAAGGCTGGTAGCGACTCATAAGGAGGTAGCTGGAGAATGCCAGCACCTGCTACTGGGGAGACTGAATGAGGAGCCTGAGCAAGCCCAGCTATCGGTCCTCATTCTCTCTAACTCTGTTAGAGAGATCTTGGATGGACTGGCCCGACTGACTAAGGGTGCTCGACAACTGTGCGAACATCTGTTCGAACTTGGTTCCGAGGGCGGAGACCTGCGAGCCTACCATCTCTCCTACCTGTTGCATCACCACTGCTGAGAAGGCAGTGGGATCAAAGGTGCTCGGTTCCCGCTACTCCAAACCTGCGTTGCCGGGAGTGGATTGCGGTGGAGGCCGGAGAAGGCATTGGCTCAGCAGGGAGCGCGAGTCCTCTCCTTAGAAAGCCTTGCTTCTAGAGTCTTGAGTATGAAGAGCTCGGCTTAGCCTTCACCGCGTCAGCATAGGAAGTCGAAGACTTCTTAACTGAAGAAGACGACGACGACTTTTTAGAAGTCGTCTTATGGAGGGTCTTCTGTTCTCTCTGTCCCTTCACCTTTGGGGGTACAGAGAGAGCCTGGAAAGAAGCAAATAGGAAAAGAAGGGTGACAGGAGAAGATCCAGGAGACGCCCAAGGAAAGACCTTGGGCGCCCGACACACCTACCTCAACCAACAAATCCTCCGCACTACCGCCATAGGCTCAATATTTAGGTCCAAGGTTGCAACGTCTGGGACCAGGCTCTTGCGTGGCCACGGCCCCGAACGACTGCTGCACCTCTTGCTGGATGGAGGCGATGAGAGGGGCTGCAGAGATAGGGTCAACGTATCCTGTTGACTTGCCGCCGGGGAAGATCTGGACGGCCAGCTTCTTGTCCAAGATGTATGGCTGGCCCTTGGCGGCGTTCTTCCCGAAGCTGCCCACCCAAGCCTTCAGGGTTGCTAGGCGACTTCCCTCACACCGGCAGCCGGAAAGAGAAAGGCGAAATGAAGCTTCTAGTGGCGGGGACGGGGTTTAACAAGCTTATGACGAAGTGTTTTGTTAGTATAACGATAAAGAAGTCTAAAATCGACTTACCCCCCCCACCAGCTGACTGACAAGGTCATAACAGATGGCGCAGGCTTCCGGGTGCCAGACGATCATGGCGTTGTGAGTCGTAGCACACGCGGCGTGAGTCCTGCACTCATCGTGGGCGCAGGGGTCGTACAGAGTCGCATTGCACCCTAGGACCTGACAGTTGGTAGCTGTAAGTGGAAAGATACATAAGCATCAGGAGACACTTACAGCCTAACCATTGCTCCGCTGCATGCCGGAGCGAGAAAGTTAGATTAAACCAGAGCTCCGCCATAATACGTGTGGTAACAAGATGGTTGGAGTTTGTCCAAGGCTACGCCGGAGACAAGAGAAAGAATCCAACCAGGTGTGGTGATGAGAGATGAAACCACGACGGAAAACGACGGAGATGGTATACACACAGTTAAATAATACTAAAATTCATCGTAAAATTAGGGTATATCCTTATATATATAAAGAAATAAATATCAGTCTTTTCCCCTCTACTAGAAGAGTGCCCACCGGGTAAGAAGCAATCTCTCCTCCGGTAGCGGGAAAAAAGGGAAGGATATAGTAGGCAAGCAATAGACCACTAGTAGTGACCACCCCGCCCGCTGGCGGAGCCAGACGAACTATAACCAAAGGTGCCCCGGCTGCGGCGGAAGGCTCCGTTCCTTATAGTAGGGGAAAGGTGGGACTGCGCAATGGGGGGGGGGGGGGGGGGGTGGGGGGGGGGGGGGGGGGGGGTTTCCCGGCGTCATGCGGCGGGAGAGAGAGAGGGGGGGGGTGGCCTACTCCTCCCCGTCCCAACAACTACCCGCTCGTGACCCGTTACGAAAAACCGAAACAAGTGGTCGCCCTATACCCCAGCTGGGGAAGAACCCCTGGCCTCCTCAGAGAAGGAGGGAGGAAGGCTTACTGAGGTTGTCATGGCAACCAAGGGGTCCCCCAGACCCCTCCCTATACCTGGTAGGGAGGGAAGGGGAAGGGTAAGGTGCGATGGAACACGTGACCGCAAGTGGCCTAAGCCGCGATAGCAACACAACCGTGGGAGGGCCACGTGAACCAGGCTGTACCAATACATGGGACATGCACCTAGGCTAGCCTAAACACCCTAAATAGAACTAAAATTACATCGTAAAAGGTGGAAAAGACACTTTTAGTAAAAGAAAAAGAAGCCCAGGAGGAGGCAAACTGTTCCGAGGAACAGTAGACTACTCGGAGCCAGCGATAGCCGATGAAGAGCAAGAGCCGGGATGCTGGGCCAGAAACCACAGAATTAGCCCAAATCAATACCAAACTAAGAAAGAAATGGTAAACGGGCCTAACCTAGGCTTAAAAAGGGTGGCGATGTAAAAAACTGATGAACGTGATATAGTAAGCCCATAAGTACAAGAAGTCCCAGTATGGAAGACAGGGAATTCTTAACATGAGGCAGCATGGCGCCGCCACGAGTCGACCCGGAAACCGTATATGACCTATCAGAAGGAAAATACTGGTCCCTGGAAGACTAAAATACGGTAAAATACTACTTATGAGGCACTTAACTTAGCCGATGCGATGGCAGCACGTTCCATGATAGATAAGGAGGTAAATCCAAAGATATACAGCACAAGTGAAAAATGCGTACAACGCGTACTGTCTAATAATTAAGGATGTACGCTAGGGGCGCTGCTGTCCGTGGCGTCCCTAGTAGTAGTAGTAGCGGCCGCATCACCCGTTAGTATCAGCTCTCTCTAGTGGGGATTTCGATTGGAAGGTCTAAATGGTGAATGTCTCGTGGTAGTGATCCCACTCGCCCCTATTCTCATACCGACACTTCTTTTATAGAATGAGCGAGTCAGTTTTACTGACATTTTCTTAATTTTGTTTTTCTCTGGTAATTTTAGATTAATTTTGCCTAGAAAGAATGATATTAAGGATCTTTTCATAGGCCGACACGAGCTGAGCCCAGAAATGATATTGTTATGATACAATAAAGTTTTGTACATACTTACCCGGCAGATATATACTTAGCTATAGTCTCCGACATCCCGACAGAATTCAAAACTCGCGGCACACGCGACAGGTAGGTCAGGTGATCAGCCCTCTCCCGCCGCTGGGTGGCGGGACTAGGAACCATTCTCGTTTTTCTAATCAGATTTTCTCTTCCTGTCTCCTGAGGAGGCTGGGCGTGGGCCATTAATCGTATATATCCTGCGGGTAAGTATGTACAAAACTTTATTGTATCATAACAATATCATTTTTGTACATGCAACTTCCCCGGCAGATATATAACTAGCTGATTGGCACCCTTGGTGGAGGGTAAGAGATAGCTAAATACTATATATATAAAATAAAAAACAGGAAAACAACATATGTTGTAGGTATAAAAATAAAAAACCTTGGTTCCTACCTGATTGGGCAGAAGACTTCATGGATACTGTCTATGAGTATGCTTGCCTCAAGAGCTTCAGTGAGGATGAGACCTGTGACTGATAGCCCTTCTGGATCTTGTCAATGGGGGCTAGCCCACTTACTTGACAGAGCCTTGTCTTGGATCATGCCAATGGGGGTTGACCCACTTACATGGCAGAGCCTTCACCTGTATCATACCAATGGGGACTAACCCTCTTACATGACAGAGCTTTAGGTACCAAAATACAACAAGGAGCACAACAGCCAGTCCCGACCACTTGACCACACTAACCTTGTTAGAACTAAGATTTGAAAGGGGTACACTTCCAACACCCTCTTCCAATCAACCGTAAAAACACATCACCAACCATTAAAATACCTAACATAAACTAAACTAAATAGGATTAGCTTCAGCTTCCTGCCCCAGCAACGAATCCGCAGATACGTACGCTCCAAGAGAGAAGCACTTATCATAAGTCACATGAACGTCTCTCAAATAATGGGATGCAAAAACTGAATTGCACCTCCAGTAGGTAGATTCGACAAGAGTCTGGAGAGACAAGTTTTTGTGAAATGCCAAAGAGGTAGCGATGGCTCTTACCTCATGAGCTTTCACTCTTAGGAGCATGAGGTGCTCGTCTCCACAGAATACATGAGCTTCTCTAATTACATCCTTGATGAAGAAAGCTGGGGCATTCTTAGAAATTGCTCTCTTCGGATATCTAACTGAGCACCATAGACTCTCCGCATTACCTCCAAGTGTTTCTTCCTCTCAAGGTAGAACTTGAGGATCCTGACTGGACACAGAGTCCTCTCTAAATCTCTTCCTGCAAGCGAAGACAGTCCCTTAACCTCGAACGTTCTTGGCCATGGTTTAGAAGGGTTCTCGTTCTTTGCTAGGAAAAGGGGTTTGAAGGAACAGATTGCAGAGTCCTTCTTGAACCCAACTGTGCCTTTCAAAGCTTGCAGTTCGCTTATCCTCTTAGCTGAGGCTAGAGCAAAGAGGAACAAAGACTTCCTGGTCAAGTCTCTGAAAGAGGCTGTATGCAGAGGTTCAAATTTATCAGACATCAAAAATCTTAGGACCACATCCAGGTTCCAACTGGGTGGTCTAGTAGTCTTGGTCTTCGAGGTTTCAAAAGACCTGATTAGGTCATGGAGATCTCTGTCTTCTGCAATATTCAGGCCTCTATGCCTGAAGACAGAGGAAAGCATACTCCTGTAACCTTTAATTGTAGAGACCGCAAGCTTGCAGTTCTCTCTCAAGTAAAGGAGGAAGTCAGCTATGTCTGTCACAGAGGTACTGGAAGAGATGCTTCTGGTCCTGCGTCCATCTTCGAAACACCTCCCACTTCGACTGGTAGACGCGTAAAGTCGAGGATCTCCTAGCTCTTGCAATAGCCTTTGCAGCTCCGCGTGAAAAACCCCTTGCTCTGACAAGTCCTTCGATAGTCTGAAGGCAGTCAGACTGAGAGCGGGGATGTTTTTGTGGTATCTGTCGAAGTGGGGCTGTTTGAGAAGATCGCTCCCGAGTGGAAGCGACCTCGGAAAATCAATCATCCATTCCAGTACCTCTGTGCACCAATCTTGAGCTGGCCAGAACGGGGCGATGAGGGTCAGTTTTGCTCCTTCCGATGAGACAAACTTCCTCACTACTTCCCCTAAGATCTGATGGGGGAAAAAGCGTATGCGTGATTCCCCGACCAGTCTAGGAAGCAGACCGTCTTACTATGCTCCTGGCCCTTGGGCGGTCTGAGATTGGAGAGCAGTAGTTCTCCAGTCTCGCATTCCAATGTGTTGCAAACAGGTCTAGGTTTGGTTTTCCCCAGAGGTTCCAAAGTCTGTTGCACACTTCTGGATGCAGAGTCCATTCCGTGGGAAAGACTTGATCTCTTCTGCTCAGAAGATCTGCCCTCACATTCCTTTCTCCTTGGATGAACCTGGTGAAGAGAGTGATGTTCCTCTCCTTGGTCCATAGAAGCAACTCCCTTGCTTTCTCGTATAGGGAGAAGGAGTGAGTTCCTACCCTAGCTTTTTGAATGGTAAGGCTAGGGCTGTGGTATTGTCGGAGTTCACCTGCAACACCGATCCCGTGATCTGAGACTCGAAGTGAAGGAGTGCCAGATGAACCGCTGCCAACTCCTTTTTGTTGATGTGCCAGGACACCTGTTCCCATCTCCAGGTGCCTGACACTTCTCTCGCGTCTAGAGTTGCTCCCCAACCCAACTCCGAGGCATCTGAAAATAACACTCTCGCGTTCTAGAGTTGCTCCCCAACCCAACTCCGAGGCATCTGAAAATAACACTAGGCGAGGGCTCAGTATATGAAGAGACACGCCTTGGTTGAGTCTGTTTGGGTCCAACCACCAACAGAGATCCTCCTTTATCTTCTCTGAGAGATGGAAGGAGTCCAATAGGTCTTGGGACTTCTGATCCCAATTCACCCTTAGGTAAAATTGCAGGGGTCTTAGGTGAAGCCTTCCTAAAGAAATGAACTGTTCCATCGAGGAAAGGGTCCCCAGAAGACTCATCTAATCCCTCGCGGAACATTGTTCTTTCTCTAGGAAAGCTGCCACTTTCTGTAAACAGTAATCTCAGTCTTTCCTGGGATGGAAACACTTGAAAACCCCGAGAATTCATTAGAATCCCCAGATAGACAATGCTTTGCTGGGGAATCATCTGGGACTTCTCGCGGTTTACTAACAGTCCTAAGGACTGGGCTAGTTTCAACATCATAGTCAAGTCCTCCAGACAGCGATCTTTTGACTGGGCACAAATCAACCAGTCGTCCAGATACAATGAGATCCTTACTCACTCCAAATGTAGCCAATGTGCTACATTTTTCATTAGGCCCGTGAAAACTTGCGGGGCCGTCAAAAGCCCGAAGCACAGAGCACGAAACTGAAAGACCTTCTCTCGTACCATGAACCTGTGGTACTTCCTGGATGAAGGATAAATTGGCACATGGAAATACGCATCCTGAAGGTCCAGGGACACCATCCAGTCCCCTGGATGAAGAGCTGCAAGGACAGAGGATGTTGTCTCCATCGCAAACTTTGTCTTTATTACGAATCGATTCAGCGCGCTCACATCCAAGACTTGTCTCCACCCTCCTGAGGTTTTTGGCACTAAAAACAGCCAGTTGTAAAAACCTGGGGAATGGAGCTCTGGTACTCTTTCTATGGCCTCCTTGTCCAACATCTGCTCTACTAACTGTAGAAGGGCTTGGTTCTTTACAGGATCTCTGTATCTTGCTGTTAACTCCCTTGGAGTTGTCGTCAAGGGAGGTTTCTCACTGAAGGGGATTAGGTATCCTCTCTCGAGGATAGAGAGGGACCAGGCGTCCGCCCCTCTCTGTGCCCAGACTTTGGAAAACTTTAAAAGTCTGGCACCGACTGTAGTCTGGAGGACTCTTGTCTCACTGGGTTTTCAGGAAAGATCTTCTCGAAGATCTTCCTCTCTTCTCTGGCTTTCTGCTCCTAAGAGAGGCTCTAGGAGCAGTCCTTCCTCGAAAGGGCTGTTGGAAGGGAATCTTCTCCCTCTTGGTCATCGGGACAGCAGGTTTCAATCTTTTGGCCGATTGGGCCAATAGATCTTGAGTGGCCTTCTCAGATAAGGACCTAGAGATGTCCTTAACTGTCTCCTGCGGGAAAAGATGGCTCGACAGGGGCGAATAGAGCAGAGCGGATCTCTGGAGAGGCGACACGGACTTAGCCAGGAAGGAGCTGTAAACTGCCCTCTTCTTTAGGATGCCCGATCCGAAGAGGGACGCAATTTCTGTGGAGCCGTCCTTAACAGCTTTGTCCAAACAGGACAATACGCTGGCTAACTCGTCCATATTTACGAAGTCCGGGTCCTGAGCTCTCTTGGCCAGAACCCCTAGGGACCAATCCATGAAGTTGAAAACTTCTAGGGTGCGAAAGAGGCCCTTGAGGAGATGGTCCATTTCGCACATCCCCCAAGAAGCCTTCGCCGAAAGAAGCGACCGCCTTCTTGAAGAGTCCACTAGAGATGGGAAATCCGCATCGGCTGACGAAGGAAGACCCAATCCCATGGGCTCTTTGGTGTCATACCAGATACCTGGCTTTCCTGCAAGCTCGGACGGAGGGCAGGAAAAAACAGTCTTTCCTGCTTCCTTCTTAGAAAGAAGCCAGCTCTCTAAGCCCTTAATCGCTTTCCTCATAGAAAGGGTAGGGCGCATCCTGACGAAGGAGGGGGACTTCGACAGCTTAGTGCTCGAAAGCAGCGATCCTGGGGAGGGAGGGTCCGCTGGGCGAAGAGTCTCCAAACTCCTGAAGCAGTAGCGCTGCGAGTCTCTTATAATCTGAGACGTCAGCGTCTTTAGGGGAGTCCTCCTCTGACACTTCTTCCAACGTAGCAGCTGGAGAAGCAAGCTTCCTAGGAGAAGAACTCCTAGTAGGAGCGCTTTTCTCCTTAGTAGC
>NC_087219.1:22894040-22959126 GCF_015104395.2 Macrobrachium nipponense
GTGGTTTGCCTCTGTGGCAAATAGATCTACTTCTAGACCTGGTACTCTTTGGCAAAACCCTCTCCGAAGGATTCTTGGTCCAGTGACCATTCTGATTCCAGAGGGACCGACCGAGACAGGGCGTCTGCCACTACATTGTGGACTCCTGCCAGGTGAGTAGCCGACAGATGCCAGGTGTTCTTGGCTGCTAGAGAAAAGATGCTATCATCACGTGGTTCACATGACTTGACTTTGAACCACCTCTGTTTTATACAGTGTACTACTACTGCACTGTCGAGGACCAACCTGATATGAGTCTTCTTTGGAGGACGGAGCTTTTTTAAAGTCAGAAACACTGCCATAGCTTCCAGAATGTTGATGTGAAGTGTTGGAAGTGAGGTGACCAAGTTCCCTGAACCTTCTCGTGCTGTGAATAACCATCCCCAACCTGTCAGCGATGCGTCCGTATGCACCACTAGGGACGGGGGAAGAAACTGCAACGGTAACTCCTTGGCTAGGTTGGCGGCCTTTGTCCATGGGCGCAGGCGTTTTCTGAGAATCAGAGGTATCCGGGCGAACTTGTCCCGACACTTGGCATTTGCCTTCGAACGCCAAACTCGATTGATGTCCTTGAGCTTGGCTTTCAACAGAACGTCCGTGACTGAGGCAAACTGGAGCGAGCCTAGGATCCTCTCCTGATTCCTTCTCGAAGTCTCTTTGCACTTTAAGAATTGTCTTGTTGCCTTGGCAATCTCCTTTCTCTTTCCTGCTGGAATGGAAAGAGTGTGAGAATCCAAGTCCCAATGAATCCCTAGCCACTGGAACTTGGGACTCCGGAGTCCAACCGGGACTTGGTCCTGTTGATCTTGAACCCTAAATATTCCAGGAAAGACATGACCTTGTCCGTGGCTTTCATACATTTACCTTTGTCCATCTCCCAGATTAGCCAATCGTCTAGGTACGCCACCCACCAATATCCCTACCCGGGACCTTAGCTCCTGCACCACTGCCTCCGCCAGTTTCGTGAAAACCCTTGGTGCTATATTTAGCCCGAAGGGCATTACTTTGAAGGGAGTAGGCTTCTTTCCCTAGTTTGAAGCCGAGGAAGGAATGGTCGGAAGTGCCGAGCTATCGGGACATGATAGTAGGCGTCTGTAAGATCTATAGAGTGGTGACGGCCCACGGGGAAGTAAGGTCCCCCGCACCTGAGAGATGGTCAGCATTTTGAACTTGTCGCAACGATGTACAAGTTTAGACGGGACAAGTCTAAGATCACCCTTCTTTTTGTCGGTCCCTTTCTTTGGGACGCTGAATAGACGACCCTGAAATTTCAAGTTTTTCGTCCTGGAGATTGCTCCCTTCTGGAGAAGGTCCTTGGAGTAATCCATCAATTCCTGCGTTGGTTCCTGATAGAAGGTGATGGGTGGAGGAGGACCTTTGATCCAACTCCAGCCTAGGCCTCTGGATACTATGCTTTTTGCCCAACTGCTGAACCCCCAACGATGACGAAAGAGTACAGCCTGCCTCCTACCTGAGAAACTTCATGAGATGATGAAGGCCGGGATCCTCTGCCTGACCTTGCACCTCTAGCTCGCCCTTGGGCTCTGGCTCCTCTGCGCTGGCGAAAGGATCCTCTAGCCCTGCCACCCCTAGCAACTCTGGTAAAGTGGTGAAATGCCGACTCTCATAGACCGGGTAAAAAGCGGGCGGACACTGAATACTGTGAGGAGACCTGTTGGTTAGACGGCGGCGAAAGGAAGACAAATTGATGCTGTTGCTGAGGCTGAGCCTTAGAAGTCGAAGGCTGGGATACCTGTTGAATTGGAACAGCTTGTAGCACAGGATGCTGTTGACTTGGGGACTTCGGAAAAAGAGTTGAAACTTCCTTTGCCTCTTCCTAGCCCCTAAAACTGGAGGAAGAAGACTCTGATTTCCTTTTGAAAGGGATTCCCCAACGCAACCTGATGCTTTGGTTAAGACGTGATGCCTCGCTCTGAACCTCGGTTACTGCTGAAGCTGGGAAGAGATCTGCACCCCAGATTGAGGAAGCTAGAAGCTTGTTGGGTTCGTGCCTGATCGTAGCCTCAGATAGAACATGCTTCCTGCAATTTCTCCTAATATTGCAAAGTCGTACAAGTCACATTGCATGCTTAAAAGTAACGACTTCGCAATGACCTTAAACAGCAGCTCCTGAGCGTACTCCCGAGCCGCCGTCTCTGTCATCACTAGGGAGTTAAGAGACCTTGCGAGACGTGTCTTAGCGTCAAATTCGGCTTGGATCAATGCGTCTGACAGCCTAGGAAGGCATTCACTAAACAAGGTGATTGCACAATCTGGCTTCAGCTTGCCTACCGAGAACGTAGCTGGCAAATCCTCCCACAAATCCTCCCTACCTGGGAGTAGTAAAGATGTGGGATCTGTCTCCCTAAGCTGGGGCATGGGCTCTTCCCGAGTCACTGCTATAAAGAAAAGAAAGGGTATATATATTCATATGTTAACGTCCCGGGGACTGTGTAAGGAAAAAAAAACCACCCGGAGTTGTATACCCGGAGCTGTATGACCCGGAGAGGGGGGTACACGAAGTAACCCGGGACAGCCACATGAACTCGCAAGTTCCGTGGCAAAAAGGAAATAAAAATAAAGATAAAAATAATGATAATAATAAAAACTAAAATAACAAATATAATATCTCCGCCTACGGAAGAGTAACTTCCGTAAACATAACCCTCAATGACTCGGGAGAGGCCGGAATCTAAACCCAGCCTTATGCGGAGAGGGATGTTTTAGGCGGGTGGATGTAAGCTCCGGGAGTGAAAGAAGCAGAGCGCAACAATCCACGGAAGCCGAGGCTGAAACGCAGTGCGACTAACAACTCCGGAGGCGGTCGGCTAAGAAGCGACACTCCCCAGCCCAAGGTCCTGGGAGACCCACTACACCTCACCCCCTCCGCTGGTGGGACCGGCGTCAGCGACAAACAACGAGAGCGGGCACCCAACTACGGGGAGTCCACGAGAGGGGGAGGGAGGGAGGCTGAAGGGGGACGATTACGTAACCAGCGAAAAACGCAGGCAAAGCCTATGAAGGCTAGCTGCCGACCGAAGACAACCCAAATATACATAGACAAAATAAATCAATTACTTAAAGCTAAGGGAAAACATGCTTTAACAGGGGTAATGAAAATAAGGGGCGAAAAATATAAAACGCAATGGAGGCCACTCGATGAGAGTGGGCGCAACAAGGAAAAATTACTTGCTTACCGACAAAACGAAAACAAACGGTAACTGACGAAAAGAAAAAGGGGGAATTCTTGAATGGAAAATACCAAACTAAAATAAAAGGGGGACGGGGGGAACGGTAGATAAACATCGAAGCACGAAACAAAGAAACGTGCACGAACGCCGACCCCCTTGAAAAAACAGGAAATCATGAAAATAATAAACGTAGATCAAACAAGATCGACAAAGCAACTGCCACCCAAGACATAAATAAAATATATACTGAAAATATATATACTGAAATATTATAAGTTACGAGTATATAAATATATAGGTACTGAAAGAAAGAAGCCCTGCTCGAAATTGGTACAAAACAACAAAGGGAAACCCGACTAATGGCGGCCCTCGCTACCGCTCGCTACGGGAGGAGACGCCTAACAACAATCCTAAATAAAGCAAAACGAAAGGCAAAATCACTCCCTAAATACAGAAAAAGGGCGAACCAGTACTTAACTTGGGTGAAGAGGCAGATTGACGATCCATAACGAAAAAGAATAAAGAAACCAATAAAAAGAACAGATAGCTATAAACAAGCGTATAACGCTGGGAGGCTATCGATAAGAATGACGCCGCAGTCCCCTTCAACAGGGTAGCTGGGTGTGACCTATAGGTCGGCTCCCCGTTTTCAGGGTCTTTTGATGAGGAAAAGGCTAATTGGAGGGGTTGCTGTGGTAGTGTTTAACATCGCCCCAGTTCTATACCGACACCTTTTATTTAGGTGAGCGAGGTCAGAGACTTCTGACATGTCATTTAGCAGTTCTCTGGTATCATAGCAATATTTTACTAGAAATAGTGCTAAAGAGGACACATTTCACGGAGCGACACGGCTGAGCCCAGAAATGATATTGTTATGATACAATAAAGTTTTATACATACTTACCTGGCAGATATATACATAGCTATTACTCCGTCGTCCCGACAGAATTGCGAATTTCGCTGGCAACACGTGGCAGGTAGGTCAGGTGATCTACCCCCCGCCGCTTGGGTGGCGGGAATAGCAACCATACCCGTTTTCTAATTCATATTTTTTTCTTCCAGCTGTCTCCTGAGGGAGGCTGGGTGGGCCATTTAATTGTATATATCTGCCAGGTAAGTATGTATAAAACTTTATTGTATCATAACAATATCATTTTTATACATTCAACTTACCTGTCAGATATATACATAGCTGATTCACACCATTGGTGGAGGGTAAAAGACAGCTATTACTGAATAGACAGGTAAACAACATACGTTGTAGGTAATAAACAAATAAAACCTTGGTTCCTATGTGTTTAGATGAAGGGTCGACTTCCTAGCTATTGCTAGTAGTCTGTTTCGTCTCAAGAGCCTCAGCGAGGATGTGACTATGCTAAGAGTTCTTGTAGATCTGTCAATGGGGTCTTATCCACTTACTTGACAGAATCTAGTGGTCATTTGTCAATGGGGTCTTATCCACTTACATGACAATACACCAATGCCTATTGGCATAATTTAAGGAGCACAACACCGATCCCGATCACCTGATCCTCAACACGAGGTTTGTGCTTATTTGAAAAGAGCTATCCCCCAAAACTCATTTCAATAACCCCAGAAAATAATACACTTATGTTAAAATAAAAATTTTTTAATTCACTAGTTAAGGATCAGTGTCGGCTCCCCTATCCCAGCAAAACGCATCGTGGACACGTATAACAAAGAGAAGGATCTCTCCATAGCCCACTTGATCCCTCCTTCGTGCAAAGAGAAAGGCAACACAGAGTTGCATCTCCCGTTTTTTTTTTATTTAAAACAGCTAATATCTCTCACGACATATTGTTATGGAAAGAACAAGAATTGTTAAAAGCTCGCACTTCAAGCGCTTTAATTCTTAGCTGTTTGAAGGAATCATCAAGTTACTCAAGAAGTGCTATAGAGATTCCACTGTTCCAAAGAAGACCAGGGCTTTCTTTGAAATAGATCTCTTCTGGATGAAGACCAGAGCCTGGCTTGCGCCTGGCTGGCGCCTCACTCGCGCCTGGCTGGCGCTTCGCTTGCCTGGCGCCTCGCGCCTGCCTGGCGCCTCGCGCCTGCCTGGCGCCTCGCGCCTGCCTGGCGCTTCGCTTGCCTGGCGCCTCGCGCCTGCCTGGCGTCTCGCGCCTGGCTGGCGCCTCACTCGCGCCTCGCACCTGGCTGGCGCCTCGCGCCTGGCTGGTTCCTCGCGCCTGGCGCCTGGCTGACTTCTCCCCACTTGCTGGAGATTCGAGCTTGTTAAGAGTCTCGATGAAAACTGGCGATGTCCACCTCGGACACTTTATTTGCCTGATTTATTCGCCTCTAGCGCATCTGCGCCAGATTGGAGGCCTACTCCTTCTCCTCATCAGACAATGACAGTGTTTATTTGGACTGTCTTGCTCTGGCGTCTTTACGCCTGTTTGGCATTTGGCGCCTGATTGGTGCTACATTGTCCGAAAGTCTGAACATCCACAATCGTTTATCAGGAGAATGGAAAAGGGTGGAAGAAATTCTTTCACTTTGAGCTTATGGCCTCTGCAACAAGGGGAGGTAATTTTAGTCAGCTACATCCAGTAGACGATAGGAAATCTAATAGTCCGAGAGACCAGTCTTCCTCCGAGGAGGATAATACTTGATACTTCCGTTGCTAACGAGCACTCTTCCTACATGTTGATGAGTTCTCTCGTTGCAAAATCTTCCCTATCCTTGCACAAAGGCAGGGAAAGAGCCTGGAAGTCTAAGGAGACTCTGAGCTGAAATTGGGAGGATTCCTGATTTCTAGCTCTTTAAATATATCTCTTCAAACTTTCTGGGAAGTAGTTTTTAGCCCTCATCGTATTCCAAAGACTCTGTCAGCAAACGTTTAAACCTTATCTTCTTTTGTAGATGACAACGTAAATACATTGCCTGGACAACGAATCCTTTATCTGAAAGCGTTGATCCAGGAATAAAAGGTTTTAGTTCTTTTGCCAAACATACCATGCTGGCAGGAACCCATTGCCGAGTCTTTCTAGAATTTGATTCCAGATTCCAAGCCCAAAATTTCACTCGTCCTTTTGGTCGTTTAGTACGAAGAGAAACATTGATGAGGAGCAGTTCCATCTTGTTAGAACACGGAATCTGAGGCCCAAATAGGATCCCATTGTAATTATAAGATCTCCTAGTCTTGTCGTATAGAGGTATTGTATAAGATCCCGAAGATCTTAATGCTCTGCTATCTCCAATTCCCTTTATAGAGACAGAGTATAGCCTTTTACTGCGTTCTTTGATAGCAGATATATACAAAGGTGATTCTTCCCTTTGAAAGGGAAGAAAAAACCGCTATGTGGTTCACAGAGGTATCGGAAGAGGACAGTTTCCTCATTCCCTCTAGCACGATCTGCAGTAATTATATATCTTATCCATGACTACTGTCATTTACCTTGAAACATCCTCTCATTCATGTCCACTTTTGGTAAGTCTGCCCGCAGACAGACTTAGAGTGGAGAGGTTGTTAAGGTCCATTTAAAATAGATGCTGAAAGAATATTCAGACTGTCTTGGAAAGACTTCCAAAACCTGCTGTGAGAAGAACGTGACTCTGAGAATCCAACCTCTCTAGTCTAAAATGAGGCATAACGTATTATCCTCTCTTTCTTTGACACCCTTTGTCTTACATTCTGTAAAGAGTTTATATTTTAGGGGAAAAAGACTAAATTTTATTCCCATTTCTATAACATAAAGATGGCGTATATTGCTACCTCTCTCTTATATTCTTTCTTCCTGTCCTCATGCCTGGGCAACGAGAGAATGGAAAATTCTATCATCGTTATTCTGCAAAACAACAAATTATTATTATCCTATTCTCCTAATAATTGATCCAGGATCGAGGAGAATCATTCAAGATTCCTATCCTAGGACATCAGGCCATAATGTACGGTTCAGATACTTGAAAGAGCCTCTCACCCAATACTGAGAGCTCCTACGAGTCTTTTCCAGTACCAAAACATTACAAGGTCTACCTTGTTATATGTTTACATAGGAGTAGGATAATATAACATCCTGTTAATAACAATGAAAGAGGAGAAAGAGGAGCTGCATGGTTCAAGGGACTAGCCGAAACGTGCAATAAAAAAGGGGTTGCCAAGGTCTTTCTAAAACCTGCACCCAGATTAACTTATGAGTCCGATATATTTTCTATCACTTGTCTCATAAGGTTGAGGAAAGCGAGAGACCTCTAAAGATATCGGTTCTCTTCACCATGTAAAGGTCTATAAAGCAGAAGAACCCACTTATCCTGACACGTACTACGTTCGCCTGTGCGATATCTAGAATAAATGTCAGTAGAGGGTTGATCTGGCAAAGAAAGTTTCTCCCAAAAACAACTCCTCTTGCCAGGAAAGAAGTCGCTCACGCGACCACTATATTACCTGACATGAGAAGTCTGTTCTTGTTAGAGACTTCTGCAATTTCAGTTAATTCTGACAAGGGCCACGGCCGCCTGTGCGACAACTTGTGTCCCTATCAGGAAAAAACTGATCTTGTGTCAGTTCTCAAAGAGGAAACTCTTGGAAAGTCTATCTCCAAATACTGAGAAATTGGAGATCCTGATGTCTTGCGCCTGGTTGGCGCCTCGCGTCTGGCTGGCGCTTCGCACCTGGCTGGGGCTCACGCCTGGCTGACGCCTCCCGCCTGGCTGGCGCCTCCCGCCTGGCTGGCGCCTCCCGCCTGGCTGGCGCCTCCCGCCTGGCTGGCGCCTCCCGCCTGGCTGGTGCTTTGCGCCTGGTTGGCGCTTCGCGCCTGGCTGGTGCCTATCGCCTGGTTAAAGCCTGGCTGGAGCCTTTATGGCCCATTACTTGCAACCGTGGTCAGGAAATCTTGATATCAAAATAAGAAGAGGTGCTGTAAGAATCCTATAATTCTACAGTACTTCCATAGTTGGATGTTTCTTCTCAATTTTCCTCTAATTCGAGTATATCGGAAGGGGAATTATTCTTTCCTCGGTTAATTCTTCCGTATCCCCCCCCCCCCCCCCCCTTTTTTCCTGAACGAGAAGGACTACTCCAGTGCGAGGGACTGAGTAACTTCCCAGCTCTATGTAGGAAAGCATAATTTGCTCTAAGGTATATCTATTAACTAATTATTTTCTAGTTAGAGCCAGGCGTCTGGCTGGCGCTTATGATTCCTTATGGCATGGTTTGAGGAAAAGGAAGCAGTCTACAGGAAGACTGTTCGTCTTCTACCTTGCTAAGAGATCTATGAAGAAGACTTCTCGCAGGTTCTCACAACTCTTTGCAATAAATGTTAGACATACTTTAACAGTTATTATCGTCTATCGAGGTTCTCACGGACTCGCAAATTCTTGCATTGCTTTTATTTAATAACTCGCTCAAACGAGAAATATTTTGGATGGTGCTCTTGGCTTATTGCACCAAGCTGGCGCTTCTGGCGCAATTTGCGCCAGGCTGGCGCCTCCTACTAATTATCTTTATGTTATGTGCCAGAACATCTGTGTCTTTATGGTACCCGACATCCTTTCATATGTTAATTCCGTTCTTATTATGAAAACTTTATATACATAGTATAATCCATTCAGGGAAACCATTTCCCACTAAAAGAATGTTTCCCATCCGACTCATACAACTTCTGCGCAATATCCGAATCTAAATACGGTTGTGTCCTTTCTCGAAAGACTTAACCATACCGTAGTCTTGAAGTGAATCTCTATTACATCTGTCTTCTCACTAAGTATGTATTCTCATAAGCCATGCTTTCGTAAGTATGAGTGCATTAAATAATATAATGTTCTGCTGCATTAGAATCCTTTAATCATGTTACCTACGGTAAACAGCATTGAAAGGTTGTAATATCCTTCTTATTGAAAGCTTCCTAACAAAAGGCAGACAATATTTTATTTATGATAGCTTCAGTATTCCCTCAATCCGAGGCTAAGACCACGATTGTAGGGAAGAGATACGGTTAGTTATCCCATTCCGCAGGAGAGAGAGCTGTAAGCGACCGCTCACGACTGAGAACAAGATGATACTGCGCTGGTCTCAAAGCGAAAGCAGTCTTCGAAAGCCGTCTGGCCTTCCCTTTCTAGAGTTGCCAGTTACTCCATGAAATAAAGGAATCTTATAAAATTATTATCGAACTTCAGGAAGTTTTTATATAAGCATAATTAAGCGAACGAGACTTCGACAAGTCTAGAAACTAAATAGGTGTCTTCTAAACAATCCTTTTAAACATATTCCTTCCTAGGAAAGTCCTAGTAGGGTACTGGTAATTCATGGAAACCTCTTCTAACACAAAGAAAAATATTCTATCCTACTCTCAATCCACCAATAAAGATATGCTTCTCCGATCACTTCTCAAAGACACGATAGCATCATATAACTCATACTCTAGCGTAATAGAATCCTCTATAATACTGTTACATTAAGGTAAACCATATTTAATTTAGGGGAAATTTTTGTAAGGATTTCACTTGACCATTATAGCATAAATTTCGGTATGTGTATATGCCTTGCCATACCTTAGTCCTAAGGCGATTTGTCCTAAGCATGGTAGGAGCTAGAAGCTTAAAAGTCATACATATATGCTTTATCACTCAACGAGATCCATATAATTCATTCGATTGACAAATAATCTAAATCGTTCTCATCAGAATAGATCTATATCTAAAAATGCACCGATGGGGAATTTTATGTTGAAATAACAATTTCATACCCCCATGGGATAGCGCTCTCGTCTAGTTGCAAAAAAAAATATTGGAACAATGACTTTATTACAAATGTTATCGAACGATCTCTAATATTAGAAGGCGCTAAATCGTCGCCTGATTCCGAAAGGTGGATCGATTAATGTCATTCTCATTTTGAATAATTCTACCAGAAGGCATTATACGAGGATCTTCGCCAATTTCATTCATCCGAAGTTCTTCTATCCATCGAGGAACAGTAGGCATAAAAAGGGAGAAACACTGTTTTAGGATGCCTTTCCAATGGCTATCCCTGGCAGTCTGGGACGCTCTACAGAACCTGACGAGGGGATGCCTGACCGGTGGGGATTCTCTGAAACCTCCTTACGGTTTTCGACATTCCTTCTCCTCTGGGCTTGTGAGTTTGGAAGAGGTCTAGACCTGAGAGCGAGACAGAGCCGATCAGACGCACCCTCCATTGTAATGGGGGAACACTATATTCACTTCTTACATTCTAAGAGTTCGCATTTGAACTATATCCAAAGTCTACAATTTGCAAATATGATATTGTAGATTCTGCGGAGTAAGAAGGTGATGAGGATGCAACAACTACTAGTACTGTTACTACTATAATTGCTCGTTAACACAAGAGCTAATAAAGCTTCTAAAGGATAGTTACTTTTCTGACTTCCCCAACTAGGAAGAAAGATATACATTTCCTCAATCAAACTCTAACACTTATTTGTATTAATGAATAAATATAAGTAATTCCCTTTCATGAAAGTATAAGTAATTCACTTTCGTGAAAGTGGATGAGTGTCTACCGAAAACTTCGGTAGTTACACGTCACTAATCTTCGAAATTTTCGAAGTTAATTTTATCAAAAAATTCTAAAAGTTAACAAAAGCGTATGCCGAACCAAAGATCCATTACTTCCCTGTAAAAGTTAGCCCAGACGATCGATGGCGATGAAACACGAAAATCCATCAGGAGGAATTGCAAACGTTGTTTACATTCCAAGCGACGGAAAAAAATATGAATTAGAAAACGGGTATGGTTCCTATTCCCGCCACCCAACGGCGGGGGGGTAGATCACCTGACCTACCTGCCGTGTGTGCTGCGAAATTCGAATTTCTGTCGGGACGACGGAGTAATAGCTATGTATATATCTGACAGGTAAGTTGAATGTATAAAACAGAAGTGTAGTCACATTGGGCATTGTGAAAATATGTCTATATTGTAAAAATTGACTGAATATCCCTACTTCCTTTCACAAGTAACAACACTCAAAGAACAACCAAATATAAAGTTCTGTACAATAAACAGTCATCTGAATTACCTTTTGATGAGCATCAGACAGAGAATGGTCCAAAACACATTTCTCATTTGACATTTCCTTCTGACACACCTGAAAATAAAGTTTGCATTACTTATTTTGCATAGTAATCATCCACTACAAGTAATTTTAATCATGTGAAAATGATAATTTTATGATAAAATAAAGTTTTATATATAGTTACTAAGCAATTACATAGATATGTACAGGCTTTTTACCACGGCAGTCTAAAAATTCAAATTTCACAGTGGCGCTACCATCATTTGCATAGGTGACAAAGCTTCACCCACATTCAGGACTGATATGTACAACTCAGTAGAGAACTTCAATTTGTTTGGGCTCTGATGTTCATCTGAAGGAAGGAAGGGCTCCGATTATGTAACTGCTTGGTAAATAGTATATATAAAACTATTTTATCATAAAAATATTTTTGTATAAGTGATGCACCAAGCTACGAGGGTTGTCTGTAAAACAAGGTTCCCAAAGATTTTTCATGATGAAAAACATGTTTATTGGCATTGAATAATACATTTTTGGAATAATACTCTTTTCCCTATTTTTCGACATAATTGCCATTGAGATCAATGCACTTTTGCATCCGATGTACCATCTTCTTTATGCCTGAATCATAGAACTCTCCTGCTACACCGTGAAGGTAGCTTAAAACTCTTCTTTCAGCTCCTCTCTGGTTCTGAAATGCGTCCCACCCAGCACAAACCTTGGCATACCCTAAATGGTCTGTCAAAATTTTGTCAATGCAGGTCTTGCTGACATCAGGGATCATCTCACAGAGCTCCCGAACCATCACCCTTCGATCTTTCAGCATTGTTTCTTACACTTTCACAATCCTTTTGTCCAAAATCTATGGCCGTCCAGAACACTGTTCTTCATGGACGTCTGTACGTCTATCTTTGAATTCTCTGCACCATTTGAACACGTGTTGTACGCTCATAAACTTTTCTCTGTAGACTTAACACAGTTGGGAATGAATGTCCACCGGCGCAGTGTTCTTTGCACACACAAAACGAATCACAGAGCGTAATTCACACCTGGCGGGAGAAGCGAGTGGGAGCTCCATCTCTAACGGCTCCCAGAGCTCCATCTCTAACGTCTCCCAAGCCTCTTACGACTGAGCATCGCAGACAGCTCGCCGGGGGGTGGGGGAGACTAGGAGAGAGGGAACCAAGCAACACACCAGTGTCGCCGGATCCCACATAACAGCGTTCCTCACGACTGCAGCTCATTGGGAACCTTATTTTACGGACAACCCTCGTATTACACAGCGATTCCACACTGAAAGGAGGTGGGATACATGGATATACGTATTCTACTCCAAAACATTGTAAAGGTTGCAAGCATTGGTACAATGCTTGTTGTTTCTTACCTGGTAAAAGAGCTACTGCAGGTGGGTACTGCCTCTGCTTGGCCAAGAGTCGCCCATACTTCAGTGGGTATTTCTGGGCTCGACCTGTGTTCGCCGGTGAAAAGGATCCTGCTGCTCTAGTATAAATAGGTTCTAAATATACCAGAGAAAAAAGCTAGCATGGTATGCTGAGGTTACTACCCTCGCGGGAGCACCCTAAGGGCATCGGGTATAAAGTACAAGGCGAGTGGAAGCCACTATTCACAGGTCTTCTGCCAATTAGAGGTTTCCTCTCCAAAATCCCTCTCATGGGGAGAGCCGTCGCAGCGGCTACAACCTCCCCCCTCGCTACTGCTACTACTACCACCCGACCCAAGCGCCATCTTCAATCCTGTTCTAGAAATGGTGAACGAAAGACGCGTTTTTTCTTGCTCTCGGTAAATCATGCATTTAAGTGGTTATTTCGAGATGGCTTCTTCGGAAATGACTCCTGCACCAAAGTTGAGTACCCCAATTTCCGTTTTTCGTAATTTATAAGGTTGTGGGACTTCCCAAATTAGCCTTCGGCCCCGTAGAAAGTGTTGCAGGGAAGTCGGCGTCCCGGCCATTTTGTGAGCATGAGCAAGAACGTGTGGGAATTAGGTACGCATGTTTTAGCCAAAATAGGAATAAATCAGAGATATTATTGCATTAAATGTACCTAATTCATGTGTTCACCTGTTATCATTAGAAATTGAGTCGTAGAAGTACCGAATGCGCTCATGACATACCCTGGGGTACGTATGGGGGCTAGACAGAGGGCGTTCTAAGTATTTTAACCCCCCCCCCCCAGCTCATGAGCATGTTCGAGCTAATCTCAACATAATATTAGATTATCATGTTTGATAGGCTATGAGCAGTCTATTATTTAGTAGGAGAGAGAGAGAGAGTTAGAAACTCTTTCTCTCTTCCCAACATAATTTTGCATGAATTATTCTTTACAAAATAAATAGATGCAAATATTTCTATTCATTAATTCACTGAAAAGGTGGAAGAGTTGCCACCCATCATTTCAGCCCAAGTAGATTAATAAGGTAGGCTAACTGTCCTTAACCGTTAACCTTATGCCTCTTCCCCTGACAGAGTTAAAACTCTTCAGGGGGGATATCAATGATAAGAGAGCCCCCTCTCTCTTTCATTTTGCGGGATCTATCCTCCTGGCCAGTCTGAATCGAATAAATTAGAATTTGGTAGGTTTAGTTGAGGGCTACTGTCCGCATAACGATATCCTAGAGGAGATTTAGCCTAACATTCCGAGTCGCTAACGATCTCAGTTAGTCAGCTAGATCCATATCGGTTATTTCCCAAAATATATATAAAAACCCCTTGCAACTCTTCCATAGTGCCTCGTTATCATGTATGTATATACTATATTCATTATTGTCATTATGCAATACTGTATCACTGTATCGTAAAGGTCTGGTTAACATTCGTCTTGGCCTAGCCTCCTTCGGTTTAACCTTTAGTAGTAGGCTATGCCTCTCGTTCGAGGGCCACCCCAACCGGTTGCTATACCAATCACGGTGGGCCATAGGCCCAGTCACACTACCACCCCTACAGTGGTAGCCCACACAACCGCTAATAGGTGGCCACCTCTGATCGGGCAGGTAGCCAGGCGATCACGACCGACCACCCCCCTCCCATATCAACCCCCATCCCCCACCCCCCTACCCACTACTAGGCTCGGACCAGCCGAACCGTTGTAACTCGTGGTACTAGTACTCTTAGTGAGGAACGGCCGCTTGAGTTTCACATAAGTGGAAGGAGGGGGACAAGTGTGTGTGTGTGGGGGGGGGGGGGGGGGGGGGGATGGGTACTAAAGTTCCAAGCTTATAGTCCCCCGGCACCGCCGTATGACGGACATAGCTTCGGGTAGTGCATATGTTGCTCCGCCACTCTGTTGTCTCTTTCTCCAGCCCCTCTACCCATGGAATTGGGGCAGGAGCCTTGCTCCCACCCCCTCAGTAGAGGTAGGCAACGCCAGATATGAATTATCTTCCCCTGATCCGCCACCTCGGTCCGTTCCACAGCCAGTGGCTAGGACAAGGAGAAATGAGACTTCAAGTGAGCTAAGCCTTGAGGGACCGTACAGTGAACAGCTCCGGACCCTTGCAATGCCGACGGAGAGTGACTCACCCTCACATCCGCCACTGGAGTCTTGCATTAAACCTACCATAGCTCAGTTCTCAATCTTTGGAGATCAAGTAGGCGCCTACGTTTATCATAGCCTTCCGGTCCAGCCACCCATACAGAGTTCAGGTCTGTCCTCCTCATCCTAGTACGGCAGATATCGGATCTCAAGTATTAGACCTACATTGAACCCAGGAGCGGGATCGAGAGCAGGCGGTTAGATATTAACCCTTAAACGCCGACTGGACGTATTTTACGTCGACATTTTTTGTCTCTCAGGTGCCGACTGGACGTATTTTACGTCGACATGCAAAAGTTTTTTTAAAAATTCGCGGAAAAATACTTATAGGCCTACCAACCGAAAACTCTTGAATCACGCGCCTTGGGGGATGCTGGGAGTTCACGGATCAAGGTGTTGTTTTGTTTACAATCGTTACGCAGGCGCGCAGGCGCGCAAGCGCGAATTTCTTTCTTGCTGCACTAAAAAGTATCTGTGACACATCTCGGAAATTATTTCGTCACTTTGACATAATTTTTGTACCATTTTAAATTAGCCGTTACATGGAGTATTATATATGAAAATGTGCACATTTTTATGTAGAATACAACAAAAAAATACTTATGATTGTAGCTTTTATCAATTTTGAGATATTTTCATATAAATAACGATGTGCCAAAATTTCAACCTTCGGTCAATTTTGACTACTGAAATGGTCGAAAAACGCAATTGTAAGCTAAAACTCTTATATTTTAGTAATATTCAATCATTTACCTTAATTTTGCAACAAATTGGAAGTCTCTAGCACAATATTTTGATTTATGGTGAATTTATGAAAAAGCTTTTTCCTTACGTCCGCGCGGTAACTCTTCCGAAAAAAATCATACATGCGATTGTGGTAATGTTTGCACCATTTTAAAATTAGCCGTTACATGGAGTATTATATATGAAAATGTGCGCATTTTTATTTAGAATACAAAAAAAAATATTTATGATTGTAGCTTTTATCAGTTTTGAGATATTTTCATATAAATAACGATAAGTGCCAAAATTTCAACCTTCAGTCAATTTTGACTCTACCGAAATGGTCGAAAAACGCAATTGTAAGCTAAAACGCTTATATTCTAGTAATATTCAAGCATTTACCTTCATTTTGCAACAAATTGGAAGTCTCTAGCACAATATTTTGATTTATGGGGAATTTATGAAAAAAATAACATTCTCTTTACGTCCTCGCGGTAACTCTCTGAAAAAATCATACTGCGATTGTGGTAATGTTTGCCACCAGTTTAAATTAGCCGTTACATAAAGTTTTTATATATGAAAATTGCACTTTCATGTAAAATACAACACAAAATAATTGAAGGTTGTAGCTTTTCTCATTTTTGAAATATTTGCATATAAATCACGATAAATAGAAAAAAAACCACGTTCGGTCAACTTTGACTCTACCGAAATGGTCGAAAAACGCAATTGTAAGCTAAAATTCTTACAGTCTAGTAATATTCAGTCTTTTATCTTCATATTGAAACAAATTCGAAGTCTCTAGCACAATATTTAGATTTATGGTGAATTTAAAAAAAAAAAACTTTCCTTCCCTCTGCGCGCGGATTCTCCGCCACAAATCTCTGAAATGCGTACGTCCCATTCTCGGAATATTTGCTCCATTTCATATTAGGCATTTCGTAGAGTTTTATATATGAAAATGTGCGCAAATTCATGTAGAATAAAACTAAAAATAATTGAAGGTTGTAGCTTTTCTTATTTTTGAAATAATTGCATATAAAAAAAATATATAAAAAAATTTGACATTCGTCAACTTTAACTCGTCAGATGTGGTCGAAAACTGCAATTGTAAGCTAATACTCTTACAGTATAGTAATATTCTAATATTCGATCATTTGTCTTGATTTTGAAAGAAATAGGAAGTCTCTAGGACAATATTTAGATTTATGGTGAATTTTTGAAAAAAATATTTGTTTACGTCCGCGCGTTACAAATTCATGCATTATTTTGTGATAATATTTTCTCTGTGTTGCTTTTATTGTTTTACAATGTGTTATATACCAAAATGATTGCAATTTAGTGTACATTACAACGAAAAAAAATTAACTTGTTACCTTTAACCGTTTTGTGCACAGCGCAATTTTAATACAATTATATATGAAATTTCGTTTTTGCGCTATCATAAATCGCATTATTTATATATGATAATGATAATTTTTTTCATTTCTGATGATTGCATACTAAACTTCAGCCAATGACAAAAAAAAGGAACCAAAAATGAACTCTTAATCTTGAAAACTACGCGCGCTGTGATTTTTTGAAAAAAATATTTTTTCCGCTTCCGCGCTCACTCCGAAACACCTCCGGCACACGGGAGACAATTTTTATTTTACCGCTTCGGCATTTAAGGGTTAATTAAAGTTAGTCAGTGAATTGAATATATTAATGAGTAAGACTTGAACTTTATCTAGTTTAAGTTGCATACCCTCGCCGGAGTAGCTCTGGCCGTCCTTGAGGCTGATACTCATTAATAATTACTATTACAGAAGGTGCGCTGCCAGTTGACGGGGTGCTCCACCTCCCTCGGCGAGACCGTTGGGCACGAGGTGTGCCACTCCCACGCTAACTGCTCCGTCCCCTTCATAGGCGAGGAGGGGCAGCTTCCTTACATGGTCTGGCAGCCAGAGGCTTGCACCATCTGTTATGAGATGGTGATGCTTCTCATGAATGCGCAGGTAAGCGTAAGCATCTTAATCCCCCCCCCTTTTTTCATGATGAAAATTTGTGATAAACGATGTAATAAAATTGTTTAACAAACTGGTTTCCTATGTCAGGAAGGTTAATTCCCATTCCTCCCCGACAGACGGCTGAGGAGGCCCGCCAGAACGCGGGACAGACCTGAGGCGCTGGGTCTCCAGGTACGGAAGGAACGCGCCATCAGGTCACCCCTACATCTTAGATGCCAGCCTGGGAGCCCTTTTGTTCAAGGGATCCCCCTCTGCATCAGTCCAGCCACGTCTGGCGGCTCCAATTATCAACGCCATCCGGGAGGAGACGGCACCCCTGCCGGATGACCAAGAGGATTTGATGGCGGATGTGGCTGCCATCCACATTCATAAAGAACCTATGACCCTTGGAGAGCAGGTAAGTGGTGAGGTAAGTGAGGCACGTAGTCTCCTTAGCCCAACTCCTTCTTCCTCTTCTTTCTGGGGCTTCTCCAAGTCCATCCCTACTTGGGACAGCTCACGGTCGGCTCGTCCCAAGGAAAAGTCAGTGAGACCGAAATCCCTGCCCAAGGGATCAAAGCCGACTCCGTCAGCGGCGACTGAGTCATCTCCGGCCCCAAGGCTGTCGACATCTTATGACAAGTCGCCTGCTGCCAAGGGTTCTATCCCTTCAAAGGGATGAAGATCAAAGTCCGCCAGGATCGAGTCCTGTTGCCCTGCACCGACAAGGTGGTGGAGTTAACTCTCCAACCCATAGCGGAGGATAAACATCTCCCAGCTTTAAAAGAGACAGAGGCTACCTCCCTTCTCTTCCCTGCGAGTAGGGAATTTTGGAACGAAGCCCCGGCCACGTTTACGGCAGGTAAACTGGACGCGGACTGTGCCTCCACCTTATTCTCCGAGAAGCTGCCTAAACTTCCGGAGAACCTAATCAAGACAGAGTTTGAGGCTAGGTCGAGAATAGCAAGGTCTATCAACTCCGTCACCTCGGCGGAGTTGGTAGCCACGACCTACCGGGACGAACAAGTATTCCAGGTCTTGACGAAAAGTCTATTACACACTTTCCAATCAGACCTATACGAATTTGGAATAGCAAGACGAACTTGCAGGAAATACGTCCTGGCGGAGGCTTCCATCAGACATGAACCTAACAGATTGATAAAGGCGTCAATCTGGGGAGAGTACCTGTTCCCTCAGGTAGAGGTAGAAAATGTCTTGCAGGAAGCCTCTAGAGCCAACCAGAGCCTCCAGGTCCGGTGGGGACTTCCCTTCAAACGGAAGTTTGAAGCACCCGGACATCAAGCTAGGGCAAAGAAGAGGCCGAGGAGGTACAATCCCTATAAGCCCTCTCGACCTCAGACAATTGTTCAGTCGGTCCCAATATCACAAGTTGGGAAGCCCTCAACATCGAAGGCTCAGCCACAGCAGCAGTTTGTTCTGCTACAGACTCTGCCGGCCCAGCAACCCTCAACCTCCACCGCCATCATGACCTCCACAGCCTTTAACCCCGCCTATGAAGCTAGGGAATCATTTTGTAGCTACAATAGGCATGCGGGTAGCAGTAGAGCCAGAGGCAGCTCCCGGCTACGGAGCGGCTCAAGGGGTAGAGGTTTCTGAGGAGGAAGAGGGTACAAACCTGCAGCCAACCAGTGAGAGACCGCAGGTAGGAGGGAGATTATATCTCTTTCGAGACCATTGGACCTTCAGTCCATGGGTGCACAGTATAATCTCTAAGGGCCTGAGATGGAAATGGAAGAAAGGGCCCCCACCACCAATAAACTTCTTCCAGATCCCAACAGCAGACCTGGTAGAATATACCAAAGATCTCCGACAAAAGAAGGCCATAAAGAAAAATAAGGAGACTAAAATTTCAAGGACATCTGTTTACTGTTTCAAAGAAGGACTCAGACAAAAGAAGAGTGACTCTGAACTTGTCAAGGATCAATTCATACAAACTTTGCGACAAGTTCCGTATGCTGACAGTCTCGCAGGTGCGGACCTTACTTCCCCGTGGGGCCGTCACCACCTCTACAGACGCTTACTATCATGTTCAGATAGCAAGGAACTTCTCTCCGTACCTAGCCTTCAGGCTAGGGAACAAAGCTTACTCATTCACTCATGCCGTTCGGGCTCAACATTGCGCCCAGGATATTCACCAAGTTAAGAGAGACGATAGTCAAAGAACTAAGAACCAAGGGGATAATGTTGGTAGCCTACCTGGATGACTGGCTCATTTGGGCAGCTAGCGTCGAGGAAAGCCGCAGGTCGACAGCCAAAGTAATAGAACTCTTGGAGTTTCTGGGATTCCAGATAAACAGGAGGGGGGGCCTCTTCCCAGCCTCGCTACGTCAACCCTAGGAACTGGCAGATCGCCCACGAGAGCGATCGCTGGCCTGGCGGGAGTTGCCTGAGCGACTGCCACCAGTCTTCCGCTCCGTGCCTGGGTCCTGGCGGCGAGCAGGCTTGGCTGCCTGGACCCTGGCTGCACAGTCACCCGCGGGCGACCATACACTTGTTACCTCTCGTGAACGAGCAGCCGAGACGGTCCCTGGTGCCGAGGTAGAACCTCTGGCGCCAGGAGAGGAGGTGCCGGTGTTAGCCGGTACCCCTCCAGTCCCAGTCTTCTTCTTCCTTGCGGAAGGAGAGACGGGCCCCATTCCCAAAGGAACAGGAGGACCAGCGGAAGTCCCAACTGTCCCACCAGAGTGGGACAGACCCTTAGAGGTCTCTGAGCGAGACTTCTTAGGGGGGGAGAAGGCTACCTTCTTCTTCTTCGGTGGGGGGGCCTCGTAAGTCGAAGGGAAAGAGGCGGCAGAAGACGACGACTTCACCATCCTCTTCTTCCTGGACTTCCTCTTCGCCAGTTCTCTCAGGACAACCGACAGGTCCTCCATCCAGGACGGAGTTGGGGCAGTTGCGGTAGCAACACAGCCCAACTGCACCTGTCCGGAGGGACCTGCGGGAGCAGCAGTGGAGAGGACGCTTGAGGGATCCTGCGAGGTAGGGTTACAAAACTCTTTAACCTTTTGGCAGGGGAAGCGTCTGCCCCCCCCCCCGAGACTGGTCGGTCGCGCGAATGCGATCGTCGTCTGGGTGGGGCTGAGCATGCACCTGACAGGCTTCAGCCGATACTGTCCTCCGACTCTTCCAAGTCCTCGTTGAGGCCGAAACCTCTGAAAGAAAGAAATTAATTAAAAGAGGGCTGGATGGCCCGCCTCCACCGGTCTCTGCGTGCATGAACCCGCGGGAACGTCAAACCTGGGTACCAGACGATCGCTGCAAGAGCGATCGCCGGTCTGGCGAGAGTCACCCGAGCGACTCCTACCATCTTCCGCTACGTGCCTGGGTCATGACACGGTGAGAGTACTCAGCAGTCTGGACCTTGGCTGCACGGTCACCCGTGATGACCATTCACTCGGTAATGCTCGCAAGCGGGCGGCCGAGACGGATCCCAGTCTGGTGGTGGAACCTCCAGAACTAGGAGAGGAGATACCAGCGGTGGCCGGTACCTCCATGGCCCCCGTCTGCTTCCTCCCCGAGGAAGGAGAGACAGGCCCCGTTCCCGGAGGAACAGGAGGACCAGCGGAAACCCACCTGTCTCACCGGAGCGAGACAGACCCTTAGAAGTCCCGTGACGAGACTTCTTAGGGAGGGAGACCACCTTCTCTTTTACGGCAAAGCCTTAAAAGTCGAAGGGGAGGAGGCATGAAGATATGATGATCTCTAAGAGGAGGATGATGACACTTGACGAGTTCTCTTCCTCTTCGGTTCCTCCGAATTCTGCCAGACTTCTACCATCAGGAGTAGATAAGCCTCACAGGGCAGCGCGACAGCTTCGTCCAGTGACATAACTCCAGGGTAGTAGTGGTAATGAATATGATTATCAGCAGGGGATCAGTACACACACTCGAGAATCAGTGCCCAACATGCTACGAGTCATAGGTACAATCCCAAGGTTAGGATAACCAATACGAACGAAGAGCATCCAACCAATACTGCTGAAAACAAAATCAGCACTACGAAGTCTGTAAAATAAGGAAAAAATATTAAAGTAATGAGGATACTCCTCACGCATCCAAGAGCACCACCCTCCAAAGTGAGAGGAGATCCCCCGACATCAACACCGCACGCCCATCCTTCTACCTTCTTCCGATAGTAAGTGAAAGGAAGAAGGAGAAGAGAAATTACCATAACAACAAAACACGGACAAACCTTTGAAGTTCCCTCGGTAATTCCCAAGCATAAGCGTAATTTCCGGATAAATACATGTCCCGTAACAGGATCAATATCACTTACGTTAAATACATGTCTCATCTTCACATTAAATACATGTCTCATCCCTACGTTAAATACGTATCTCATCCTCATGCAGGTCTGAGCCAGTGTTAAAGGGCGAAAGAATGTAAATAAAATGTTGGCATACCTTAGCCGCCGACTTCTAACACAAATAGAGGGGCGATTACAAAGGCTATCACAAAAAGTGGGTTTGTATATTAATTGAAAAACAAGGACAAACCTTTGTTTAATATTAATATCAAACACTGTACATGCATAATTATTTAAAACACAAAAAATATACCAAAAGGATCCCACAAGGAAAAAAGATCAACAACCAGTCAGCCAGAGCTCACAAACAAATGTCTCCATCGGAAGACGGCCGAAAGCAAAATGACAATTTGTCCAAAATTGCATTTTTCCTAACTATACAAACCTGAGGTCCTTTTACAATAGGAAGGTACTAGCGGCAGCTGGATAGGTCGTAAGCTTTCGAACAAGGGGTTCGGTAGTTAACTGCTTGTCCGACAGGCGCGCGCGCGCGACTGGGAGGTAAACAATCACTTTTGCTTTTGGCCCAAGCAAAAACTGCAGAGTGAGGGGTGGCATGAGGTGGGACTATGTGTAAAAGGACCTCAGGTTTGTATAGTTAGGAAAAATGCAATTTTGGACAAATTGTCATTTGTTCCGACACGGCATACAAACCTTCGGTCCTTTTACAATAGGAAGACTCACTTCTTGGTGGGAGGAATCTGAGTCTTTTGTGAACAGACTGGTGTTCGCCCAACCTTGGAATGCCTCCCTGGTCGTAAGAGCGAGGGAGGGATCCAAGCCTCTTCTGTTCCGATTCATCGGGGTGTGCACCGCAGGATCAATGGTCAGACCTCTGGACCAAGTACTAAGAGAGAGGCAAGCGTATCTCTTCGTACCAGCAAGCAAGAACAAGTTCCTATTTGCAAGAGGCAACATAAAGTTATGGTTTGTCTCTTGTTGGCATCCACTTCCCCCCCCCCCCCCCTTGTAGGAGGAAGTGGTGGATATTCACTCCCATCCCTAGTGAAAGGGATAGGATGGGGCTCTGTCGAGTAGCTCACCTGCATCTCGTCCTTATCCAGCAAGGTGATGACCGTATCCCTCTACCCACAGGTAGAGGGGGAGAAAAAGATAGGAAGAGAAGCCAGTCACTCTCTCATTCACTTATCTATTCTTACAGTCACAGCCAGGACTCGATGCTGTTCAGCCTGCTAGGGTCTGGGTTAGCTACACAACGTGTTGAGCAGCCACACGGGTCCCTAAGAAAACGATCCAAGGACCTGTGGGCAATATCCAAAAGGTAGAAGGAGGTGCCAGTGGTCTGGTTGTACCAGACCCTGCCTTCAGTACCTGCGCCACGGAGAAGTTCTTGTGTAACTCGAGGGAGTGTACTTCTAGGTCATCTTGGTGCTGACGAAGAGTCTTCAACACTCAGCCTGGGATGTCGAGTTTCTTCAGAAAGCGCGGTCGCGCTTTCACAGGACAAAGCAGCATCTCCTTCGCATCGAAGGCGGTGAAGTCCATTAGGGAGGGGATTGTGAAGGACTCTAAACCGATTGTCAGGAACCGAAGGGTTCTGAGTCTTCGCTACGAAGTCGGTACGAAATCGAGCGTCACGAATCCCCATCCCCTGGATGCTTGACTTCGCAGGAAAAGTCATGCAATTACATCAGAGGAAAAGAAGGGAATGGTCGTATGACCTATCCCTCTTCTCGACTTCGGTGATGTCCTGTACCCATACTGGTCTATCCGTCTGCAGCGAAGTGTCTCACATTCTCCTATCCCCATGCAGTGAAGTTCTTCTTCTCGGTAGTGGATAGGACACCGACACTCAATGGTGGGTGTCGATGGTATGGGTACTGTGACAAGCCGTTAGGACGAAGAAAAGACTGTTATGGAACAACCGAACTAAGTCCACAGCGAAGTTCGTAACTGACTTGGGCGCTCTGACAGCTGCCGACTGACTGCGTTCGTTAGGAGGCAAGTTGTCCAAGCACCTGAGCAAGTCACGTGACCTTCGCCTTTAAAAGGGTATGCCAAGAGACTAAACAAATAATTTGTTCGTCACCGATGCCAGAAGGCGAGGTGATGATTCTCTTAAGGCATGTGCCCAACAGGCGAAAGTCAATTGCCTTCTAGAGACCGAGGTCCCTGATGGCAAGATATCTCATAGTATAGTTGATTCTCAGCTAAGGAGAAACAACACTATGTGTCGTTGAAGACGAAGGTGTACAGAAAATGCAACCTACGTCTTCACAGCTGAACCGAGAGAAAGGAATTCTCAAGATTCTGAACCTGTGGCTACAAACACTGAGAACGCTAACCGCTATTCATTGCTGTCCGGTGAGGATCGTAGTTGCAATAAAAAGCGGAGCGCTTTTCAGTAATGAAGACACAGGGAAATACTGCCTGAAGAACTGCTTCTCATGGGCTGAACAATTTTTTTTTGAAGTAGAGCTGTCAGGTCGGAGAGTAGGCGATGTCTTCTGACACATCTGTTAATTCGGGGCGAACAATGAATAATTGCACACCTACGAATACGAGATATTTTGAAGACAAACTCAGATGTCTGCAAAAATCATTCGCATTATCGCGGTGCGATGCAGCGGGAGACTAGTACAGACTTCTGTTACCGTGCGGTAAACAGAAAGATGAAAGAGTCCAAGAGATATCTCTGTTGAAAATTCTCGCAATGTCGAAGGCGATGAAATCGAGCGTCACAGCAGTAGATGGTCCTTCATTATTGCGAGAATCCCCATTAATCAGAGACCTAAGTCCATGATTGTTGGGTAGAGATACGGTTCGGTAGTCAATCAAACCAGGGGAGAGAGAGACGTAACCGACCGTGCATCTCCGAGACCTAGCTGATACTGAGCTGCTATCAGGCAGTTCAATACGCAGTAGCTCTCGGTGACTCGTCATCCTGAGTTGCCAGTTAATCCCTTCCACGAAGGAATGCGTTCGGCTAGAACCATCGAGCATAAAGAATACGCTCGAGCAATTATATTTAAACGAAACGGATTTCGGTAAATACAAAAGCTGATTTGGTGTTGTCGTGACAATACCAAGTATCTAAAATCGAAACTGATAACTGCTGGGAGGTTGCAGGCAACCCCGAGTTGCAGTTCAATTAAGATACAATTCGTCTCGGTCACAAACCGTAGAGTTAACTACGGTATGCGCCTACCCCCCGGACAATTCAACTGTTAAAAGAATCATGTCGCGAGGGTAATATACGTAGTATATTTGTAGGTTCTGTACCACGACCTCCATCCTAAATTCTTTCCTCTCGAGGAATGAGAATAAGGATTGGAGATCGACCGCCTTCGTTCTCTAGTCAAGAGAGTGAAGGAGAAGTCTTTCCCAAAGACGATAGTTCAAGCCAAACTGGAAGTTCCCGTCCGTTCTTCTCTATTCCAGGTTAATCACCTACTGTGAGATACTCTTCTTTCAGCAGCAGTCTCCTTCCAAATGCTAGAAATTCCAGGAATTCGAGCATAGGCGAAGTTCCCGATTATCGTGTAACAATTATCGGGGATTCTCGTCTCGCTCACTTTGGACCGTGGTCTCGCCTAAGTGTTTGGAGATCGTAAAAAACTCGAACACTCTGAGTGCGCTAGAAATTCCGTAGAATTCTAAGCACTCTGCGAAACCCCTCCGAATTCGTCAAACGATATCGGCTGGTGGTCCTCTCGATTCCCGTAGAAATCGAGAAAGGGGCAGGATCCCTCCTCAACGACCGGGGCTTACGTCAGGTAGGACCCGAAGGTCCCCCTGGTAGCGCAGCCCCTAACATGTGATCTTACAGAGAAATCTCTGTAGGATCCCTCCCCTTTCCCTCGTAGCCGTAAGGAGGGAGGGAATGGGGGAGGAATTGGATACTGGCTCGCCTTCCCAGCGGAACTAGCAGTTGGAGAAGAAAAAGGAGCAGCCATCGCCTTACGGCGATGGCCTCTCAGAGCCTGGGAAAACGTACATCAGGAGAAAAAGTTTTCCCGAGGAGGGTTACGAACTCATACTGTAGGTAAGGGTCTGCCGCCACTGTGAACGTCGTCTGGGTGGGGCTGATCGACACCTAACAGGAGAGAGCCGATACAGTCCTCCGACTCATTCCAGTCCTCGTCGAGGTCGAAACCTCTCAGGAGGACCGAAGGGGTATTCAAATACGGTGTCCGAAGACACGTAGAAACGCCTCTGTCGCAGTAGAGGAGGTGAAGTAGCTTGTTCGACCGGCCAGAACTGAGAGAGCCTTCTTGTCCGGAGACGAGAGACTACCTGGTTCAACACAGTCGGCAAGCTCCGATCGCGCAGACACTGTCGATTTGGGTTCCCTCTACGGGCCCCAAAACGACTCGAGCCGAGACGTGGCTCGTGCGGGTGGGTGGGTGAGCGGCAATCCTTCCCCGAGGTCGTTGTGCTGACGAATCAGCGCCATAACCCGGCAAAGTTCCTCTGGATCTCGGAAAGTCACAGCATCTTGCAGAGTAGGACCGTTAAGCCCTTCGAACAAGAGCATATTCCGAGAACCTTCCTCCTAGAAGGGGGAACAGCGACAGCCCTCTCGGTCTTCTCCATCCACTTGCGCATACGTCCTGGCCGGTCCAAGAACCGTGCCTGGCACGTAGGGCGTCGTGGTGGGATCATGAGGGGTGCACCCCTCACGATCACTCCTCAATACCTCGCTCCTCCCGGTGTAACCCGAGGAGGTTGAAGGTACGGGAGAGGCAGACCTGACGCTCCCTCCTCGCTCGCTGGCAGAACCAGCAGGCTTGGAGGGAGGGCTTGCAGGCGATCGTCAACCCGCTGGTGGCGATCGAGCTGCAGGCCTGGTCGAACCGTCTCGCTGTGGAGAACGGCTGGACTGAGCACAGCGGCCCCGATCTCGAGTGTCAGAAGAGCTGGGTCTGGTTGCCGTACCCGATCGCTCTCTGTGAGAGCGACGGTCAGGCGACCTGCAGGCTCCACTGTCACAGTGAGACCGGTGCTTGTCCTCACGGCACGTCACTTGCTGGTTCCAGCGTGGCTGGCACTGGCGAACGGGGGGACCTACTTCCCAGCCTCAGCCCGTGGCCGGTCGTGGGACCGTCACGTCATCCCGGGTAGCCAGCTGGTCGCCGCTGAGAGCGAGAGCTGGTCTGGTGAGAGTCGCGTTGAGCGGACTGTCACCAGTCTTCCGCTCCGTGCCGTGAACCTGACGCTGAGCGGGCTCAGAGGTCTGGTTCCTGGCTGCACGGTCGCTGGTAGGCGACCGTACACTCGGCACCTCCCGCGAACGAGAGGCCGAGACGGACCCTGATGCAGTGGCAGAACCACTGACACCAGGCGAGGAAGTACCGGTGTTAGCCGGTACCCCTCTGGTCCCGTAGTCTTCTTCCTTGCGGAAAGAAGAGAACGGGCCCCCGCTCCGAAGGAGCAGGAGGACCAGCAGAAGGAACCCTCCAGTCCACGAGGTGAGACGGTCCCGAGAAGCTCCCGAGGGAGGACTTCTTAGGAGGGAGGGAGGCAACCTTCTTCTTCCTCGGCTGTGAAGCCTTAGAAGTCGAAGGGGAAGAAGGAGGCGGCAGCCGCCACGACGATGAAGAAGATGAAGGCGACGTTCCTCCTCTTCTTTGTCAGCTTCCTCAGGACAGACGTAAGATTCTGCCATCCAGGGCGGAGCCGGGGCTGCGTAGCCGAAGCCACAGGGCCTGGACGCACCTGTACAGACAGACCAAAGTCTGGGGTAGTACCACCACGACAGGGACGACGTCAGCAGGTATGGGCATCTCAGGAACAGCAAGGCACAGCCAGCACAGCATTGGCAGGGACAGCCAGCGCAGCAACGGCAGGGACAGCCCAGCGCAGCAACTGCATGGACCCCCCCCCAGTCAGTACAGAATCGGCAGGTACGGCAGCAGCACGGAAACACAGGAGGTGGAGCAGCATCCAGCAACATCCTGGTACCGGCGGCAGGTCCAGGGGCGAGCTCTAGGGCAGCGGAAGTGTGGTCGCAGCAGCGCAGCAACCACGAGCGGCGGGCGGCGGCGCCCCCTCTCGGTACGGCGAACAGCACTTCACAGCGGCTGTAGGCAAGACTGTTACCACGTGAGGCGAGTACACCAGGTGAGGAGGGACGTCGTCACCTGGAGTCGATATCGTTGTCGTGGTCACCACTCCATGGGTGACCGCAGCAGGCCCAGACATAGAACCGCCGCCCCTGGACACTAGGCACACCCTGCAAATCGAAGGACGCCCATACCTCACCAAGGTCCACCCTCGTGGCAATAGCACCTGCGGAAATAACAGTAGTAGTGATTAGTGGGGGGGAAGTACCTCGCGCGGGGGGGGTGAGCCCCACCGAACGAGCGGAAGACCCGAATACAATTGTACATCGGGCACCGAGCGCCCTCCCCCGCGCTCGACGGATCGGGCGAGGAGAAGAACCAGATAACCTCCCCCCGAATAGGGGAAAGGGCCATCTGTGGGAGCTTAGCGGGGGGGGGGGGGTGGGGGGGGGGGGGGGGGGGGGGGGGGGGGGGGGGGGTGGTGTGGGGGGGGGGGGGGGGGGGGGGGGGGGGGGGGGGGGGGGGTGGGTGGGGGGGGGGGATTCTCGTTCTCCACCCCGCACAGCACCCATGTACCCAACAATAATAATAAGAGCCCGAGAGCAATCGTGCCCTCGGCACCGAATGCAAGGGCATAAGGATCAATTCCCTGACTGAGCGGAACTTGAACCAAATAAATATTGAGCAATCAATAATAAAAGGAATAACATGAAAAAGAATCTTGCATTACAATTCACTTCACAATGAATAAGGGCTCGGAGCGAGCGCATTTGCGCCCTCGGTACCGAGCGCAAGGGTAAAAGGATCCATTCCAGATTATGAACGGAAACCTTGATCCAAAATGAATTGATGCAATCAAAATATATATGAAAAATGAAAAAGAATACTGCGCTTGCAATTTCACTTCATACAAAATAAAAAGGGGAAGGATCAATTTCCCGGTAAGAGCGGAAACATTGATCCAAGTAAATAAGAATCTCAAAAAAAAAATGTAATGAAAAAGAACTGCACTTGCGATTTCACTTCTTAAATAAAAAGGGAAAGATCAATTCCGGGTAAGAGCGGAAACTGATCCAAAAATGAGTATTGCTACAATCAAAATAATATATATGAAAATGAAAAAGAATACTGTACTTGCGATTCCACTTCCATACAGAATAAGTTTTCGTGCCGAGCACATTCGCTCGGCAACGAGCATACAGGTCAAAAAAAAATATAAATGAAAAGAGCACTTACTTACGATTTTCATCTACACATTTCCAACCAAAAAATATACGCTCGGAGCGAGCGCTCTCCCGCCCTCGCACCGAGCATTACACAATACGAGGATCATTTCTGGGAAAATGAATTCCCGCACTTACGCCCTTCAGTCCCGGCACTCGGGTAATCGGAGGGCGTGGTGAAACCAAGATCCTTTAATTCACAATTGAATTCAATGGAAATAAATATGAAATGATTGTACTTACAATTCATTTTCACTAGATAAATAGAAAAAGAAAAACACAACCACCCTGCGAAAGCAACGACGATGAATGAAGCGGGCAGAGAGCGATGATACACGTCTACACACCAGCAGACGAAAGCAAAAGTGATTTGTTTACCTCCCAGTCGCGCGCGCGCGCCTGTCGGACAAGCAGTTAACTACCGAACCCCTTGTTCGAAAGCTTACGACCTATCCAGCTGCCGCTAGTACCTTCCTATTGTAAAAGGACCGAAGGTTTGTATGCCGTGTCGGAACAAGTGGAGTGTTTACATCCAGGCAGGCTAGCCTGCCCCACGGTAGTTACTGCCTAACCACCTTGTTCAAGATTCAACAGCCGTAATTCCAGCTACGCCGTAAGTACATTCCTTATGTTAAAGGACCGAGGGTTTGTATTACGTGTCGGAACAAACTGAGTTTGGTCAGCCATGGTGGGCGAGGGGGGTACGAATAAACAGTATAAGGTAATAAAGGGTACAATAGGCGAAAATGTTTGGACAACACTGCTCTAGAGCACTCACAACCCCTACATTTAACCCTCTTACGCCGACTGGACGTATTTTACGTCGACATTTTTTGTCTCCAGTGTGCCGACTGGACGTATTTTACGTCGACTTACAAAAGTTTTTTTTTAAATTCGCGGAAAAATACTTATAGGCCTACAGCCTAAAACTTTTGAATCACGCCGCCTTGGGGGAGCTGGGAGTTCACGGATCAAGGTGTTGTTTTTGTTTACAATCGTTACGCAGGCGCATAAGCGCGAATTTCTTTCTTGCTGCACTAAAAAGTATCTGGACACATCTCGGAAATTATTTCGTCACTTTGACATAATTTTTGTACCATTGTAAATTAGCCGTTACATGAAGTATTATATATGAAAATGTGCGCATTTTTATGTAGAATACAACAATAAAATACTCATGATTGTAGCTTTTATCAGTTTTGAAATATTTTCATATAAATAACGATAATTGCCAAAAATTCAACCTTTCTCGGTCAACTTTGACTCTACCGAAATGGTCGGAAAACGCCAATGGTAAGCTTAAAAACTCTTTATATTTGGAGGTAAACAAAAAAAAATATTTCAATCATTGAACTTAATTTTGCAACTAATTGGAAGTCTCTAGCACAATATTTCGATTTATGGTGAATTTATGAAAAACTTTTTCCTTACGTCCGCGCTGTAACTCTTCCGAAAAAAAAATCATACATGCGATTGTGGTAATGTTTGTACCCATTTTAAATTAGCCGTTATATAAAGTTTTATATATGGAAATCGTGTGCAATTTATGCACAATACAACTAAAAACAACCAATGGTTATAGCTTTTATCAGTTTTGAGATATTTTCATATAAATAACGATAATTGCCAAAATTTCAACCTTTGGTCAACTTGACTCTACCGAAATGGTGAAAAACGCAATTGTAAGCTAAAACGCTTAATATTAGTATATTCAAGCATTTACCTTCATTTTGCAACAAATTGGAAGTCTCTAGCACAATATTCGATTTATGGTGAATTTATGAAAAAAATTACAATTTCTTTGGCGTCCACGCGGTAACTCTTCCGAAAAAATCATACGTGCGATTGTGGTAATGTTTGCACCATTTTAAATTAGCCGTTACATAAAGTTTTATATATGAAAATGTGAGCAATTTCATGTAGAATACAACAAAAAATAATTGAAGGTTGTAGCTTTTTCTCATTTTTGAAATATTTGCATATAAATTACGATAATAGAAAAAAAACCACAATCGGTCAACCTTGACTCTACCGAAATGGTCGAAAAACGCAATTGTAAGCTAAAACTCTTACAGTCTAGTAATATTCAGTCATTTATCTTCATCTTGAAACAAATTCGAAGTCTCTAGCAAAATATTTAGATTTATGGTGAATTTAAAAAAAAATCTTTCCTTCCCTCCGCGCGCGGATTCTCCACCACACATCTCCGAAATGCGTACATCCCATTCTCGAATATTTCTCCATTTCATATTAGGCATTTCATAGAGTTTTATATATGAAAATGTGTGTAATTTCATGTAGAATAAAAAACAAAAAAATATTTGAAGGTGTAGCTTTTCTTATTTTCGAAATAATTGCATATAAAAATATATATATATAAAAAAATTCGACATTTGGTCAACTTTAACTCGTCAGATATGGTCAAAAACTGCAATTGAAAGCTAATACTCTTACAGTATAGTAATATTCAATTATTTGTCTTCCTTTTGAAACAAATTGGAGGTCTCTAGGACAATATTAGATTTATGGTGAATTTTTGAAAAAAAATATTTGTTTATGTCCGCGCGTTACGAACTTCATGCATTATTTTGTGATAATATTTTTTGTTTTTTCTGTGTTGCTTTTATCGTTTTACAATGTGTTATATAACCAAAAATGATCGCAATTTAGTGAACATACAACAACCAAAAAAAAAGTAACTTGTTACTTTAACTGTTTTGCGCACAGCACGATTTGAATACAATTATATATGAAATTTCGTTTTTGTGCTATCATATATCGCATTATTTATATATGATAATGATATTTTTTTCATTTTCTGATGGTTGCATACTAAACTTCAGGCAATGACAAAAAAAGGAGCCAAAAATGAACTCTTAATCTTGAAAACTAAGCGCTCTGTGATTTTTTGAAAAAAATATTTTTTCTGCTGTCCGCGCTCACTCTGAAACCCCTCCGGTATACGGGAGACAATTTTTTATTTACCGCTCCGGCGTAAGAGGGTTAACAAAAAAAAAAAAAAAAAAAAAAAAGTTCACAATCACAACAAGACATATTCAATTCATATTTCCACCTAAAAAAAAACACGTCGTATAAGGAAAAATAACCTTGTCTATAGTGTCAAGTATCTAGATATGTATTCGTTTATGCTAACTAGAAGCAAGAAAATTCGCTCCGAATTGCGTTAAATATGGAGAAGCAAACTCGTATTCGCCATCAGCTGATCTGAAACCAAAACATTGGCCGCTTTAGATTTGCCGTAGTATTTTATAATACAATAATATGAGAAATACATACAATATTATTGGATACAGTGAAGCAATGTATAACTTTTTAAAGGAATTATGGAAAAGATGCATAAATAATAAATAAAAACCAAGCATTTTTCGGAACAGTAGCGGACAAGAATGAACATGAAAAAAAACATCCTCGACAACGTGGAGGGTAGTTACAAAAAAGCTGCTAATTTGGACCATATTATGTAAAACAAAAAAAAAATACCCTATACATAATACAGTTTTCATACACATTTTAAACATAAAAGCATGAACATTTATAAAATCGACACTTCGATCGCAAAATTTGCACTTTTTTTAACTATATTTTCGGAAGAGCGGCAGACGGCGGCTTACAAGAATGAACATGAAAAAACATCGTACTTGATAACGTGAAAGGCAGTTTCAAAAGCTGCCTTTGTATCATATTTCTGTGCAGAAATAAAAATACCCTATACAGTAGTACCTCGAGATACGAAATTAATCCGTTCCGAGGCACCCTTCGTATCATGAGTTTTTCGTATCTTGGACCACATTTTACATGTAAAATGGCTAATCTGTTCCAAGCCCTCCAAAAGCACCCCAGTAAATTTCATAATAAAGCTAAATTGACCTATAAACAATGAAATACTACAACAATATGTAACATTAAATACCTAAATTAATAACAAAATGCAAAATAACCTGTAAATAAAGTGTATTAGTGTACATGGAATACAAGAAATACTGTATGTAAAATGTGGAAGCTTACCTTTCGAGTGAGGCTATCTCCAAAAGGGGCAACAGAGGAGGAGGACAAACGGCAGATACGTATACTTCAACTTTATGAAACAAAAAAAATGTCAGAAAAACAAACTAAACCTTACGAAACACATTAACAAAACTGTAACACTTAACTTTACAAAAAACTTAAAATAAAATTTATTTTGTCTTTTTTTATTTTTACATTTCTTTTTACATTTCTTCACACCGAATGGATGCCAGTCCGTTTACGGAATTTTCGAACCCACCCATGAGAAGCCTTGAACTCTGGGGTTACCGTTGATGTCCCCTCTCCGCCTTCATCTTCGGCTTGGGCAATCAAATCGCCGAAAATTGCGCTGGCCTTCTGGCAGATTGCCGTCTCGGTTATCGTATTGCCATCGATTTCTTTGTCCTCAATCCATACAAGAAGCAGCCTTTCCATTTCATTATACACATGGCTCCTCTTGTTGGACAAAATAGTCACGCCCTTGGAAGGTGTAGCTGCTTTGATGCTTAAGGATGGTGCCTTTCGTCAACGGATTTCGGCCGTATTCCTTAGCGATCACACTCAACCGCAAGCCAGCTTCATACTTTTGTATTATCTCCATTTTTGTCTCCATAGAAAGCATTCTCTTCTTTCTGTGAACTTCAGCAACTTTCTTGGGACCCATGACTATACTGTACATAATTAAGTTATGTAGTACGTATACTAATTAGGTTCTCACACAACACGATAAAGTAGCACAACGAAATCACTAACGAATTTACGTTACTAAACGAAATCGTTCTCCACCCCCGCACAGCACCCAGTACCCAACAATAATAATAAAAGAGCCCGAGAGCAATCGTGCCCTCGGCACGAATGCAAGGGCATAAGGATCAATTCCCACTGACTGAGCGGAACTTGAACCAAAATAAATATTGAAGCAATCAATATAAAAGGAATAACATGAAAAAGAATCTTGCATTACAATTCACTTCACAATGAAATAAGGGCTCGGAGCGAGCGCATTTGCGCCCTCGGTACGAGCGCAATGGGTAAAAGGATCCATTCCAGATTATGAACGGAAACCTTGATCCAAAATGAATTGATGCAATCAAAAATATATATGAAAAATGAAAAGAATACTGCGCAGTGCAATTTCACTTCATACAAAATAAAAAGGGAAGGATCAATTCCCGGGTAAGAGCGGAAACATTGATCCAAGTCAAATAATGCAATCTCAAAAAAAAATGTAAATGAAAAAGAACTGCACTTGCGATTTCACTTCATTCAAATAAAAAGGGGAAAGGATCAATTTCCGGGTAAGAGCGGAAACTGATCCAAAATGAGTATTGCTACAATCAAAAAATAATATATGAAAATGAAAAAGAATACTGTACTTGCGATTCCACTTCCATACAGAATAAGTTTTTCGTGCCGAGCACATTCGCTCGGCAACGAGCATACAGGTCAAAAAAAAATATAAATGAAAAGAGCACTTACTTACGATTTTCATCTAACATTTCCAACCATAATATACGCTCGGAGCGAGCGCACTCTCCGCCCTCGGCACCGAGCATACACAATACGAGGATCATTTCTGGGAAAATGAATTCCCGCACTTACGCCCTTCAGTCCCGGCACTCGGGTTAATCGGAGGGCGTGGTGAAACCAAGATCCTTTAATTCACAATTGAATTCAATGGAAATAAATATGAAATGATTGTACTTACAATTCATTTTCACTAGATAAATAGAAAAAGAAAAACACAACCATGCGAAAGCAACGACGATGAAGCGGGCACGAGAGCGATGATACACGTCTACACACAGCAGACCGAAAGCAAAAAGTGATTTGTTTACCTCCAGTCGCGCTGCGCGCGCCTGTCGGACAAGCAGTTAACTACCGAACCCCTTGTTCCGAAAGCTTACGACCTATCCAGCTGCCGCTAGTACCTTCCTATTGTAAAAGGGACCGAAGGTTTGTATGCCGTGTCGGAACAAGTGGAGTGTTTACATCCAGGCAGGCTAGCCTGCCCCACGGTAAGTTACTGCCTAACCACCTTGTTCAAGAATCAACAGCCGTAATTCCAGCTACGCCGTAAGTACATTCCTTATGTTAAAGGACCGAGGGTTTGTATTACGTGTCGGAACAAACTGAGTTTGGTCAGCCATGGTGGGCGAGGGGGGGTACGTAACAGTATAAGGTAATAAAGGGTACAATAGGCGAAAATGTTTGGACAACACTGCTCTAGAGCATTCACAACCCCTACATTTAACCCTCTTACGCCGACTGGACGTATTTTACGTCGACATTTTTTGTCTCCCGTGTGCCGACTGGACGTATTTTACGTCGACTTACAAAAGTTTTTTTTAAATTCGCGGAAAAATACTTATAGGCCTACCAGCCTAAAAACTTTTTGAATCACGCGCCTTGGGGGATGCTGGGAGTTCACGGATCAAGGTGTTGTTTTGTTTACAATCGTTACGCAGGCGCATAAGCGCGAATTTCTTTCTTGCTGCACTAAAAAGTATCTGTGACACATCTCGGAAATTATTTCGTCACTTTGACATAATTTTGTACCATTGTAAATTAGCCGTTACATGAAGTATTATATATGAAAATGTGCGCATTTTTATGTAGAATACAACAATAAAATACTCAATGATTGTAGCTTTTATCAGTTTTGAAATATTTTCATATAAATAACGATATTGCCAAAAATTCAACCTTCGGTCAACTTTGACTCTACCGAAAATGGTCGTGGGGGAAAACGCAATTGTAAGCTAAAACTCTTATATTGAGTAATATTCAATCATTGAACTTAATTTTGCAAACTAATTGGAAGTCTCTAGCACAATAGTTTCGATTTATGGTGAATTTATGAAAAAACTTTTTCCTTACGTCCCGCGCTGTAACTCTCCGAAAAAAAAATCATACATGCGATTGTGGTAATGTTTGTACCATTTTAAAATTAGCCGTTATATAAAGTTATATATGGAAATGTGTGCAATTTCATGCACAATACAACTAAAAACAACCAATGGTTATAGCTTTTATCAGTTTTGAGATATTTTCATATAAATAACGATAATTGCCAAAATTTCAACCTTTGGTCAACTTGACTCTACCGAAAATGGTTTGAAAAACGCACTTGTAAGCTAAAAACGCTTATATTCTAGTAATATTCAAGCATTTACCTTCATTTTGCAACAAATTGAAGTCTCTAGCACAAATATTTCGATTTATGGTGAATTTATGAAAAAAATTACAATTCTTTGCGTCCACGCGGTAACTCTTCCGAAAAAATCATACGTGCGATTGTGGTAATGTTTGCACCATTTTAAATTAGCCTTACATAAAGTTTTATATATGCAAATGTTGCGCCAATTTCATGTAGAATACACAAAACATAATTGAAGGTTGTAGCTTTTCTCTTTTTGAAATATTTGCATATAAATACGATAAAAGAAAAAAAAACCACAATCGGTCAACCTTGCTCTACCGAAATGGTCGAAAAAAACGCAATTGTAAGCTAAAACTCTTACAGTCTAGTAATATTCAGTCATTTATCTTCATCTTGAAACAAATTCGAAGTCTCTAGCAAAATATTTAGATTTATGGTGAATTTAAAAAAAAATCTTTCCTTCCCTCCGCGCGCGGATTCTCCACCACAAATCTCCGAATGCGTACATCCCATTCTCGGAATATTTGCTCCATTTTCATATTAGGCATTTCATAGAGTTTTATATATGAAAAATGAGCGTAATTTCATGTAGAATAAAACAAAAAATATTTGGAAGGTTGTTAGCTTTTCTTATTTTTGAAATAATTGCATATAAAAAATATAATATATATAAAAAAAATTCGAACATTTGGTCAACTTTAACTCGTCAGATATGGTCAAAAACTGCAATTGAAAGCTAATACTCTTACAGTATAGTAATATTCAATTATTTGTCTTCCTTTTGAAACAAATTGGAGGTCTCTAGGACAATATTTAGATTTATGGTGAATTTTTGAAAAAAATATTTGTTTATGTCCGCGCGTTACGAATTCATGCATTAATTTGTGATAATATTTTTTCTGTGTTGCTTTTATCGTTTTAAAAGGGGTTATATACCAAAATGATCGCAATTTAGTGAACATTACAACAACAAAAAAAGTAACTTGTTACCTTTAACTGTTTTGCGCACAGCGCGATTTGAATACAATTATATATGAAATTTCGTTTTTGTGCTATCATATATCGCATTATTTATATATGATAATGATATTTTTTTTCATTTCTGATGGTTGCATACTAAACTTCAGGCAATGACAAAAAAAGGAGCCAAAAATGAACTCTTAATCTTGAAAACTAAGCGCTCTGTGATTTTTTGAAAAAAATATTTTTTTCTGCTTCCGCGCTCACTCTGAAACCCCTCCGGTATACGGGAGACAATTTTTTATTTACCGCTCCGGCGTAAGAGGGTTAACAAAAAAAAAAAAAAAAAAAAAAAAAAAAAAAAAAAAAAAAAAAAAAAAGTTCACAATCACAACAAGACATATTCAATTCATATTTCCACCTAAAAACACGTCGTATAAGGAAAAATAACCTTGTCTTATAGTGTCAAGTATCTAGATATGTATTCGTTTATGCTAACTAGAAGCAAGAAAATTCGCTCCGAATTGCGTTAAATATGGAGAAACAAACTCGTATTCGCCATCAGCTGATCTGAAACCAAAACATTGGCCGCTTAGATTTGCCGTAGTATTTTATAATACAATAATATGAGAATACATACAATATTATTGGATACAGTGAAGTAATGTATACCTTTTTAAAGGAATTATGGAAAAGATGCATAAATAATAAAATAAAACCAAGCATTTTTCGGAACAGTAGCGGACAAAAATGAACATGAAAAAACATCCTCTGACAACGTGGAGGGTAGTTACAAAAAAGCTGCTTTAATTTGTACCATATTTATGTAAAACAAAAAAAAATACCCTATACATAATATATTTTCATACACATTTTAAATATAAAAGCATGAACATTTATAAAATTGACACATCGATCACTAAATTTGCACTCTTTTTTAACTCAATATTTTCGGAAGAGTGGCAAGTGGCGGCTTACTAGATCGAACATGAAAAACATCGTATTTGATAACGTGAAGGGCAGTTTCAAAAAGCTGCCTTAGTATCATATTTCTGCGCAGAAATCAAAATACCCTATACATAATACATTTTCATACACATTTTAAACATAAAAGCATGAACATTTATAAAATCGACACTTCGATCGCAAAATTTGCACTTTTTTAACTATATTTTCGGAAGAGCGGCAGACGGCGGCTTACAGAATGAACATGAAAAAACATCGTACTTGATAACGTGAAAGGCAGTTTCAAAAGCTGCCTTTGTATCATATTTCTGTGCAGAAATATAAAAATACCCTATACAGTAGTACCTCGAGATACGAAAATTAATCGTTTCCCGAGGCACCCCTTCCCCGTATCATGAGTTTTTCGTATCCTTGGACCACATTTTTACATGTAAAATGGCTAATCTGTTCCAAGCCCTCCAAAAGCACCCCAGTAAAGTTTCATAATAAAGCTAAATTGACCTATAAACAATGAAATACTACAACAATATGTAACATTAAATACCTAAATTAATAACAAAATGCAAAATAAACCTGTAAATAAAGTGTATTAGTGTACATGGAATACAAGAAATACTGTATGTAAAATGTGGAAGCTTACCTTTCGGAGTGGGCTATCTCAAAAGGGGCAACAGAGGAGGAGGACAAACGGCAGATACGTATACTCAACTTTATGAACAAAAAAAATGTCAGAAAAACAAACTCTAAACCTTACGAAACACATTAACAAAACTGTAACACTTAACTTTACAAAAAAAACTTAAAATAAAATTTATTTTGTCTTTTTTATTTTTACATTTCTTTTTACATTTCTTTCACCACCGAATGGATGCCAGTCCGTTTACGGAAATTTTTCGAACCACCCATGAGAAGCCTTGAACTCTGGGGTTACCGTTGATGTCCCCTCTCCGCCTTCATCTTCGGCTTGGGCAATCAAATCGCCGAAAATTGCGCTGGCCTTCTGGCAGATTGCCGTCTCGGTTATCGTATTGCCATCGATTTCTTTGTCCTCAATCCATACAAGAAGCAGCCTTTCCATTTTCATTATACACATGGTCCTCTTGTTGGACAAAATAGTCACGCCCTTGGAAGGTGTAGCTGCTTTGATGCTTAGGATGGTGCCTTTCGTCAACGGATTTGCGGCCGTATTCCTTAGCGATCACACTCAACCGCAAGCCAGCTCATACTTTTGTATTATCTCCATTTTTGTCTCCATAGAAAGCATTCTCTTCTTTCTGTGAACTTCAGCAACTTTCTTGGGACCCATGACTATACTGTACATAATTAAGTTATGTAGTACGTATACTATTAGGTTCTCACACAACACGATAAAGTAGCACAACGAATCACTAACGAATTTACGTTACTAAACGAAATCGTTGGACCGAACGATGCCGCATGCGTACGATAAAGGTGTTGGTACAAAGAGGCGAGATAGGTACGCCACCAGTACGTATAGTGCATGATGGGAGGGATGCTGTCCAATAGGAGAGAAGGATCTCATGGCGGTGACTAGCATCAGGAACCAATGGCGAGAGAGCAGGAGGATGGTGGCGAGTCTACTAGTACTAAGATGGCGGCCCGCGGCGCGAGTTTCAAAATTGTTATCCGGGCGAATCTCGGACTTTTAGAAACCTTTCGTATCTTGAAAACTTTTCGTATGTAGAGCCGTTAAATTTTTCGCATTGGCTTTCGTATCTCGAGTTTTTCGTAAGTTGAGCCTTTCGTATCTTGAGGTACCACTGTATGTAATACATTTTCATACACATTTTAAACATAAAAGCATGAACATTTTTAAATCGACACATCCATAGCTAAATTTGCACTCATTTAACTCAATATTTTCGGCATAGAACAGCGTCAGAGCCATATATTTTACCTTAATACCTATGTAATAACTCTCTATAGATTTTTTAATATTTGCATAACCTTTATGGGATGAACAGTATTTCTACAAAGGTATGTACTCGTTAGACATAACGACGCTAGCGGTGCTGTTGACCAAAAATTGTGCCGTAAAAATACCTCAAAATGCCTTATTTTTTTAATGAATATTTTTGACGACAGCCGTAAAACCAATTCGCCACTGAGCGATCGTGCAGTTAACCGCGGGACGCCTGTACTGCTAATTTGAGTCTCTTAACCAATTGGTATTAACACATATGCACACTGTTTGTATGTGTGTGTTCATAACAAATTTTTTCTGCCAATCGCAAAGTAAAGAGAAATAGATTAACATTCCTGAGATATTAAAGATATCTCTCTCTCTCTCTCTCTCTCTTGCCTGGCACAAAGCTGGCTGAATATGTCGCAGTCGTAACATATCTCGCTCTCTCTGTTTAGGCTAGAAGGGTTAGAAATATGTATGTGTATATATTTTTAAGAATACTAATGTTTTAAGATGACTTTGAAAATTATTACTAAAAATCTAATAATTTCGAATGAATTTTGAATGACACATCCAGTAATAGGATAATCATTTAAGGTATGTATATTTGATGTAGGATGATACTTTAAGTATACATTTCATATTTGAACTTGCAAGATATGCTGTTACATATGAGCATTTTTAGAGAGGGGAAGCAAGATTTGTGGTGGATTTTTACTATTAGCAGTTCTGGTCCCTATCACCCATGAATACAGGGGGTCTACTATACGCAATGATCAAACCTGCAACTAAACCAAACTATGTACATCACATCATACTATAACGGGCGTTATGTCTGTCTGTCTGTCTGCTATTCAATCACGGTTAAACGGCATGACGGACTTAAACCAAACAAAAACTATTGGATAGGCCTTTGATCAAGGATGGTTTATAGCCTTATATACTCGCTAACCTACCCGGCGCTGCCCGGAAAAACTGTGAATGACAGGCTAAAGGTAGGGGGAGGGAAGGGGGAGGGGGAGTTTCTGAAATATAGTAAAGCAGTGGGTTGGCAGTACATTCATTTATAACGAATCTATTATGAATTCGAACATTTTGCATAAAACAGATCCTTGCACAATTCTCCTCTGCTTTGCTGAGCAGTTTATTTCACACAATCAATAATAGATCTGACTTTTGTTCAGCGGAGATGATTTTTCTCTTGTAATAGAGAAATATAATTTCCCCAACCCCTTCCCCTCACCTTCCCATCCCTCTCCCCTCCTAATTCCATCACCCCACCCCTCTTCCCTTCCTTTTTCATCCCTCTCCCCCTTTCCCTCTCCTTTCTCCATCCCTTTCCCACCCCTCTTCCCTCGACTTCTCCTCCCTCTTCCCTCGACTTCCCCCCCTTTTCCCTCCCCCTAACCGTAGCCTGTCATTCACAGTTTTCCCCAGGGCAGCGCTGGGTAGGTCAGCTAGTACATTATAATGAAATATACCATACAATCAACAAGTAGACACTAATCCAGCCTAAAACTATATAAAACCTACGTACGTACCTTGCAATGGAATTCCATATGCCCAGAGTGGTTGAGCTTGATGACATACACATGACCATACAAAGTATCTAGAATAAAAACATTCAGTATTTATTTACAAGCAGAGACAATGAAAAGTAAGTTAACAATTGCACAGACATAAAATATAACCATAGAAACACTAAAAATACTACAGAGACTTTGACCACTCAGTCATCGAGAGAGGTATAAGTTGATATTATTATTACGTATTCAGAAGACGAAACCTTTCCATATGGAACAAGCCCACAGGGGCCATTGACTTTACTCTATTGTGCATATGCCAGTTGAATCCTGGTTATTTGACTTAACAGGTTTTGATGTATGAAAAATGAAATTTTCATTATTAAAATGAAGTTTTATTGTATACTTACCGAACAATTATAGAGCCGTGATTTCCACGAGCGGCAGGATACTAAATTCAAATTTAGCGCGTCGGGCGTCGCCAACACTGGTGGTGATGACGTCATCTCCCTCCACTCGCGGGAGAACCAGGTACAACTGCCCAGGTGAATCCAATTCTTTCTGCCCCGTCCGTCCACCTAAGGGGAGGAGGGTGGGTATAATCATTTCTGGGCCTCAGCTCGTGTCGGCCTATGAAAGTATCCTTAATATCATTCTTTCTAGGTAAAATTAGCCTAAAATTACCAGAGGAAAAACAAATAAGAAAAAGTCAGTAAAAACTGACTCGCTCACTCTTAAAAAGAAGTGTCGGTATGATATAGGGGCGAGTGTGGAACACTACCACGAGACAAATACCAATTAGAACTTCCTATCAGAATCCCCCCAAGAGAGAGCTGATACCAACGGGCGATGCAGCCTCTACTACTACTACTAGAGGACGCCACGGACAGCAGCGCCCCTAGCGGTCATCCTAATTTTTTAGCACTAGCGACAAGTCGCCATTTTCTTGTGCGGTGTTTTTTTGGGATTTATCATTGTAATCTACGATGGAACGCTCTGCAATTGCCACGGCTAAGTTAAGTAACTCATAAGTAATATTTTACCACAGTTTTATCTTCCGGGTACCAGTATTTTTTCCTCTAATAGGTCATATACGGTTCCCCGGTTGTCTCGTGGCAGCCATGCTGCCTCGTAAGAATTCCCGGTCCTCCATACTGGGACTTCTTATACTTATGGGCTTACTTTATCACGTTCATTGTTTTACATCGAATTTTAGCTAGTTTAGCCCTCCTACCATTCTCTTAGCTTGGTATTTAGGGCTATTATTTTATTCTGACCCAGCATCCCGGCTCTTGCTCTACATCGGCTATCGCTGGCTCCGAGTAGGCTTCTGTTTCTTGGAACAGTCTGCCTCCTCCTGGGTTTCTTTCTCTTTTACTAAAAGTGTCTCTTCCACCTTTTTCGATGTATATATTTATTTATTTAGGGTGTTAGGCTAGCCTAGGTGCTTGTTCCTTGTATTGGTACAGCTTGGTTCACGTGGCCCTCTCACGGTTGTGTTGCTCGCGGCTTAGGCCACTTGCGGTCACGTGTTCCTAGCACCTTACCCTGCCCCTACCCTCCCTTTCTGGTATAGGGAGGAGCTGGGGGACCCCTTGGTTGTTATGACAACCTCAGTCGCCTTCTCTCATCCTCTCGGAGGTGACCAAGGGTTCCTCCCAGCGGGGGTATAGGGCGACCCCACTCATGAGTACCGGGTCTCCATGCGGGTAGTTGGTGAGGCGGGGAGGAGTAGGCCATCCCTCCCCCCTTTTCTCGCTCCCGCCGTGTTTCGCCGAGACCTTCCTCCCCCCCTCCCCAGTTGCTCAGCCACCTCCCTTGCTATACGAAAGGAGCCTTCCGTCGCAGCCGGGGCACCTTTGATTATAGGTTACTGGCTCCGCTAGCGGGCGGGGTGGGTACTACGAGTGGTCGGTTGCTTGCCTACTATATCCTTATATCTCTCCCCACTACCAGGAAGGGAGCTTACTCCTTACCTAAGCACCCTTCTAGTAGACGGGTGGAGAGAGGTGTTTTATTATTTTTATTTTTAAGGATTTACCCTAATTGTACGTTATTTTACAATGAATTGTGTATTATTATTATTATTATTTTACCAACCATCCCCGTCATTTTCCGTCGTGGTTTCCATTACCACTCCTGGTTGGTTGTCTTTCGGGCCTCCGCCATCAGCGGAGCCATAGCCTAGATACCAACCTAGTTACCACACGTATTTTGGCGGGGCTCTGGTTTAATCTAACTTTATCGCTCCGGCACCAGCGGAGCATATGTTAGACTGTAAGTGTTTACTTGGTACTCATGTACTTTTCCACTTACAGGCTACCAAACTGCCAGGTCCCTAGGGTGTAACGCGACGCTGTTCGACCCCTGTGGAACATGGATGAGTGTAGGTCTTCACGCCCCCTGTGCCACATCGTCAACGAGACGATCGTCTGGCACCATGAAGCCTGCCGCCATGCTACGACCCTGGTCGGTTCAGCTGGGAGATGGTGGGGTTAAGTCTACTATAGCTTACTTATCATTTTACAAACAAAACTTCTAGTCGTAAGTTTGTTAACCCCGTTCCACCATTGGCAGCTAATCTCACCTTTCTTTCAGGCTACCGGTGTGAGGGAAGTCGCCCTCGCCACCCTGAAAGCGTGGGTGGTGGGGCGGCTTCGGGAAGAACGCCGCCAAGGGCCAGCCCTACATTTTGGACAGGAAGCTGGCCGTCCAGATCTTCCCCGCGGGCAAGTCGACGGGTTACGTTGACCCCTTGTCCGCTGCCCCGCTGATAGCCTCCATCCAGCAAGACCTCCAGCAATCATTTGGGGTCGTAGCCTCCCAGGAGTCGGTCCCGGAAGTCGCTGCCCTGGACCTTAACCTTGAACCTATGGCGGTAGGGGGGGAGGATTTGTTGGTTGAGGTAGGTATGTCGAGCGCCTAAGGTCTTTCCTTGGGTGCTCCTGGATCTTCTCCTGTCCCTTCTTCTTCCGCTTCTTTCCAAGGCTTTACGGGATCTGATATCCCTATTCGCTCTCCCGCTCTCTCTGTACCTCCTAAGGAGAAGGAAAGAGAGAACCGAAGACTCTAGCCAAGACGACTTCTAGGAAGTCGTCTTCGTCTTTGTCTTCGGCTAAGAAGTCGTCGACTTCCTACTGCCGATGCGGTGAAGGCAAAGCCGAGCTCTTCTCAATCAAAGAGCTCCAGAAGCAAGGCTTCGAAGGAGAAGGCTCGCGCTCCCGCCGAGTCACTGCCTTCTCCCGCCTCCACCGCTTCCACTCCGGCTACGCCGGTAGTGGTGGCAGGCACTAGCACCTTCGATCCCTCTACTTTCTCAGCAGGGGTGATGGAACAGGTGGGCGTGATGGTAGGCTCGCAAATCTCTGCACTGGGGACACGGTTCGAGCAGATGTTTGCGCAGTTATCAAACAGTCTGTCTCAATCGGGACAATCAATCCAGGATCTCTCTAACAGAATGAGAGAAAATGAGGACCGAGTAGCTGGGCTAGCTCAGGTTCCTCCCCCAGTCTCCCCAGCATCTAGCACTGGGGGGATCTTCAAACTAACCCGCATATGGACTCCTTGCCAGCTTTCTCTATGGAGAACCCATGGAGAGTAGCTGCCTACGCTCCGTTCAAAGATGGAATGATCTCTATTCTCGGAGTGTGGAACTCGAAGGATTGAGGACTTCGAGTTTTACCCTCCGGGTCTGACGCAGCCTTTCATCGGATATGCTAGGCTGACGCCAACGGCTCTGACGAGGGAAGACAAGATCTCTAAGGAGTCGGTCCTATACAGTAGAGATCACGCTCAGCGGGAATGGGTTCACTGCCTTGAGGACTGGGAGTGTACGAACACGAAACTCCAGGCCTACAAGAGTCCCTTCACTATTTTCGCGACGGAAGAGGAGGTCTCTCTTCCGTTCGCCACGAAATTAGTGGAGAAGTCCCTTCAGGCAGTCCTCAAGGATGAGCCCATCCCACAGTTGAGGGAGGCGGAGTCTACTTCTCCGCTCTTCCCGGCCTTCGGAGAATTGTGGGAGAACTTGCCAGCTACGTTCACGCTTGGTAAAGCTCAAACTCGGACTGCGCCCATGGGACCCAGTTTCGGCAGGGAGAAAGAAAATTACCTAGGCTGCCGGATTCCCTAATCCAGGCAGAGTTTGATGCGCGAACTAGGTTTGGCAGGTCCCTCAATTCCCTCATAATCACGGAAATGGCTGCCCTTTCCTACGCTACGGAACCGCTGTTCAAGATTCTGGCGAAGTCTCAGTTTCAGACGGTTCTAACGGACGCTTTTGACTTCTTCCAGGCTAGGAGGAACTGCGGAAGCATGTCTTACAAGAATGCACCATCAGGCATGAGCCTAATAGACTCTTGGCCGCTAGCATGTGGGGAGCGGATCTCTTCCCAGAGTCCGCGGTGAACGAGGTACACCACGAAGCTGCTAGACTCAACCAGAGCCTTAGAGCTAGGTGGGGTATTTCTCAAAGAGGAAACAGGAATCCGTTCCCACTGCTGGCAAGAAACCGAAGAAGGCTGGTAAGAGGTTCCAGCCATACAAAAAACTCCAGCAACAGCAGCAATTTGTGCAGGCGGTCCGGCGTTTACCCAACAGGGACAACCTGCCAGCTCAAAGCAGAACCAGCCTATCCTCCTGTTGCCCCCACAATCCCAGCCATCCACTTCCTACGCTATCTCGCCGGCCTTCAACCCGGCATATGAGACTCAAGGCTACACTCAGCCGAGAGGTAGGGCGAGAGGTTACTTTCGTCAGCGTGGCGCAGGAAGGGGTACGAGGAGCAGACAGTTCAGAGGAGGGCGTGGTGGCCAACCCGCCCATCAACAATGAGGCTCCCCAGGTAGGAGGGAGGCTGTTCCTCTTCCGCCACAGGTGGGGGTTCAGCAATTTGGGCCACAGAGCATAGTGTCCAAAGGATTAGGCTGGAGTTGGATCAAAGATCCTCCTCCAATCAAATCATTTCATCAGTTGCCGTCAAAGGAATTGACAGATTACGCGGAAGAACTCCTTCAGAAAGGAGCTATTGCGAGAGTCAAACATCTAAAATTTCAAGGTCGCTTATTCAGCGTGCCAAAGAAAGGCTCAACAAAAAGAAGGGTAATCTTAGACTTGTCAAAGCTAAACTCTTTCATTCGCTGCGACAAGTCAAGATGCTTACCCTCTCGCAAGTAAGGACCTTACTTCCGCGTGGAGCCGTCACATGCTCCATCGATCTTACAGACGCATACTATCATATCCCTATAGCCAGGCACTTCCGCCCATTCCTAGGATTCAGGGCTCAGGCTTTAGGAAATCAAACATTCTCATTCAAAGTGATGCCCTTCGGTCTGAATGTAGCCCCCAGGGTATTCACAAAGATAGCAGAAGTGGTTGTACAACAATTGAGAGCTCAGGGAATCATGGTAGCAGCATACCTCGACGATTGGTTGATCTGGGCACCAACAGTCGAGGAATGTCTCAAAGCCACCAAAAAGGTAGTTCACTTTCTGGAACATCTGGGGTTCCAGATAAACAACAAAACGAAATCCAGACTTACTCCGGAATCTCGTTTTCCAGTGGCTAGGAATCCAATGGGATTTGTCTTCCCACAATCTGTCAATTCCAGTGGTCAAACGGAAGGAAGTAGCAAAATCTGTCAGGCAATTTCTCAAATGCAAACAAACGTCAAGAAGAAACCAGGAGAGAATCTAGGATCTCTTCAGTTTGCTTCGGTAACAGATATCCTTCTGAAAGCAAGACTGAAAGATATAAATCGAATTTGGCGGTCAAGAGCAAAAACTCCAAATATCGAGACAAGTTGTCAGTAATTCCCACAGATCCTCCGCAACCAACTACGGCCTTGGTCAAAAGTAAAGAACTTAGCCAAGAAAGTACCCCATTCAATATCCCCTCCCACTGTTAACCATTCACACGGATGCATCCCTGTCCGGGTGGGGGGGATACTCTCAGTTCAAACAGGTTCAGGGGACTTGGTCAGTTCAATTTCGCCAGCTCCACATAAACGTGTTGGAAGCAATGGCAGTATTTCTTACTCTGAAGAGACTGCTTCCCCCGGAGAAGTCTCATCTAAGGCTAGTTTTGGACAGTGCAGTGGTAGTTCATTGCATAAACAGAGGAGGGTCCAAATCCAAGCATGTAAATCATGTCATGATAGCCATCTTTGCATTAGCAAACAAACACAAATGGCATCTGTCTGCCACTCACCTGGCAGGAATAAGGAATGTGATAGCAGATGCCCTGTCCCGGTCAGTTCCTCTGGAATCAGAGTGGTCTCTGGACGTCGGGTCATTCCAGTGGGTAAGCCGGAGAGTCCCAGGTCTCCAAGTGGATCTCTTCGCCTCACAAGCGAACCACAAGCTCCCTTGCTATGTGGCCCCCAACCTGGACCCTCTGGCTTATGCCACGGACGCCCATGTCGTTGGATTGGAATCAGTGGAGGAGAATTTATGTTTTTCCTCCAGTGAATCTTCTCTTGAAAGTCCTAAACAAACTAAGGTCTTTCAAAGGGATAGTAGCTCTGATTGCACCGGACTGGCCAAGAGCAACTGGTATCCTCTTCTTCTGGAATTGGGTCTCCGACCTCAACGGATCCCCAATCCCAAGCTATCACAATCAGTACAAATGAGGACTGTGTTCGCTTCCTCAGGAACTCTCCAGACCCTAACTTTATGGACTTCATGAAGTTTGCGGCTAATAAAGATGCTGACATTGATCCACAGAATATTCTCTTCCTAGAATCAGACAAGAGAGAGTCAACCATTAGACAATATGACTCAGCTGTTAAAAAATAGCCTCTTTCTTGAGAGAATCGAACACTACAACCATGACAGTTAATTTGGCTATATCCTTTTTCAGATCCTTATTTGAAAAAGGTTTAGCAGCTAGCACGATTACCACTCATAAATCGGCTTTGAAGAAAATCTTTCAAGTAGGTTTTCAGATAGATCTCACTGATTCTTATTTCACATCTATCCCTAAAGCCTGTGCTAGACTTAGACCTTCTCAGAGGCCTACTACAGTTTCATGGTTCTTAAATGATGTCCTCAAACTAGCTTCAGATACTGACAACTCATCTTGTACATTCATAATGCTCCTGAGGAAGACATTATTCTTATTAAGCCTAGCCTCAGGAGCTAGAATTTCAGAACGTCGGCTCTATCCAGGGATGCGGGTCATGTTGGAAATTCCTCCATCAGGAGAAGTTCTACTTGCTCCGGATCGTAGCTTTTTAGCCAAAAATGAGGATCCTCTTGCAAGGTGGGCCCCTTGGAAGGTTATCCCACTTCCACAGGATCCTTCTCTCTGCCCAGTATCAACTCTTAGAGCCTTTCTATCTCGTACTTCTTCTAGATCCTCAGGTGCTCTCTTCCATGAGAGAAAAAAGGTGGCACTTTATCAGTAAAAGGCATTAGACAGCAAATCCTTTACTTCATTAAACAAGCCAACCCTGAGTCATTCCCAAAAGCACATGATATCAGGGGAGTAGCCACCTCAATTAATTATTTTCAACATATGAACTTTGAGGATCTTAGAAAGTATACTGGATGGAAATCCCCGACAGTCTTTAAACGGCATTATTTAAAGTCCTTGGAATCTTTAAAGTTTTCAGCAGTAGCAGCGGGAAACATAGTTCCCCCCCCTGATACTGTATAGTAGTTGTAGTATAATCCAGGTCTCCTTTCTACCTACATCAGCCAACATGCCTCACCCTATCGCCAGGCTACTCAAACATCATAGCCTTAGCCGTTGAATCATATAGTGGATTGTCCCTTATTTTTTTGCTAGGGACATCCACATTTATACTGATATGTACTTCAGTGTACCTACCCTTATTTTTATGCTAGGGTAGGACACAATATGTTTTGTATATATTCACCAATTTTGTATTTATGATGAACTTCAGTCACAATGTGTTTTTGTATATATTTTGCACTATTTGTATTAATGATGGATTTCAGTGTACCTACCCTTATTTTTATGCTAGGGTAGGGCACACGAATGTGTCCCCATAGTTTTATAATTTTGTTAAGTAAATCCCCTTTTTTCTTTATATACATGCAGCTCTGTAATTTACTGTAATTACCATTAAGTACTTTAAGATTACTAACGTTCTATTATTTTACTGTTTAGTATAAGTTAGTTTAAGTGCTTAATCTGTATGCTGTAATTGATTTACTTATATTATATCCATCATTTTACACTGTTTTTTCATTGTTCCTTTTTTCCCATCTTGTCTGTTTCTCTGGTACTCTTTCATAGGCCGACACGAGCTGAGCCCAGAAAAGGGATTTTGACGAAGGAAAAATCTATTTCTGGGTGATTGGCTCGTGTCGCCCTATGAAACCCCCCCTTGATGGTTTGTTTTCCCCCCCTGGCAGGACAAGATGTATTTAGCTGTTTTAATTAAGGATGACCGCTAGGGGCGCTGCTGTCCGTGGCGTCCCTCTAGTAGTAGTAGTAGAGGCTGCATCGCCCGTTGGTATCAGCTCTCTCTTGGGGGGATTCTGATAGGAAGTTCTAATTGGTATTTTGTCTCGTGGTAGTGTTCCATACTCGCCCCTATATCATACCGACACTTCTTTTAAGAGTGAGCGAGTCAGTTTTACTGACTTTTTCTTAATTTGTTTTTGTTTTTTTCTCTGGTAATTTTAGGCTAATTTTACCTAGAAAGAATGATATTAAGGATACTTCATAGGGCGACACGAGCCAATCACCCAGAAATAGATTTTTCCTTCGTCAAATCCCTTAATTGTTCGGTAAGTATACAATAAAACGTTCATTTTAATAATGAAAATTTCATTTTTCTATTGTAGTGTCTTACCGAACAATTATAGAGCTGATTACACATTTATGGGAAGGTGGGATTCAGTGGACCACTAGTATTTTTAAATGGTTACCTTTATTGCAATACCAGTAAAACACTCAAGGTGTCTGTTGTTACCTTACCTTGTAAGAGAGCTACAGCAGACTGTTACTGCCTCTGGTCGGTGCTCTTCTTACTATTGTAGAGGAATTGGAATTTGACCAAAGTTAGCCTCTACAGGAGTGGAATCCTTCCGTAGTTCAAGCGAGTCAAGGCTGACTGACGGAGGATAGTAACAACAAAGATTGCCCTTGCCCTGGGCTAAGACCAGAAATTCAATCATACAAAACATTTGCCCACCAACACCAGATTTAAAAAACATATATACCCAACCATTGTAAAATCTGACCTAACAGACTGGTGAGTATCCCAGGTACTCAGTACCCCCAGCTTCCCTTGAACTCGACAACCTATTCAAGGTGAAAAGTTAGCATAGAGGTGACGACCCCTGTGCCGTTTCTCCCAACACCATGCCAGAAACCGCCACCGGACCTAACGTTTTACAATTCTCGAAAACCGTTTCTATCTCTTTGAGATAATGACTCGCAAAAACCGAATTCGATCTCCAGAACGTGCTCTGAAGAATCGAAGCTAAAGATAAATTCTTTCTGAATGCTAAAGAAGTTGCCACTGCTCTAACCTCGTGAGCTTTAACTCTCAGAACGGAAAGATTGTCGTTCTCGGACTGCGAGTGAGCTTCCCTGATAAGCTCTCTAATAAAGAACGATATAGCATTCTTAGAAAGAGGACGAGAGGGATTTTGAACCGAGGTCCAGAGCTTAGAAGATTGTCCTCTAATACCTTTAGTGGCAAACAGATACTGCTTAATAGCCCTGACTGGACATAAGAGCCTTTCTTCCTCCTCATGTCCAACCAAATCAGATAAGTTCCTTACCACAAAACTCCTCAGCCAAGGATTAGAAGGATTTCATTTTGGCTAGAAAGGTCAAAGATACCAAAAAGGGATTTTGACGTAAGGAAAAATCTATTTCTGGGCGATTGGCTCGTGTCGCCAGCGAAATATCCTTTAATCTATTTATTTCTAGGGTAAATGTACTAACACATACCAGAGAATAAATAAAATAAAGAAAAAAAAAAGGTCAGGGGTTATAACTGACTCGCTCACCCTCCAAGAGGGTGTCGGTATGAACACTAGGCGAGTGAGACCACTACCACGAGCCAAATACCAATAGAAATCTCCCACAACAAAAACCCTCCATGAGGAGAGCCGACCCACAGAGTGAGCAGCTCGTACTACTACTACTCCATCCCATGCTGCCGACTGCTGCGCCTCTGGTGGCCATCCTGAAGTTAGCAGGACAATCTTGGGCGAAGGGATGGGTAGGGTGGGATTTCGCTGGCGACACGAGCCAATCGCCCAGAAATAGATTTTTCCTTACGTCAAAAATCCCTTTCTGGGCTCAGCTCGTGTCGCTGCGCGAAATCGTACCAGAGAAATAGCACAAGATGTAAACAAAAGTAATAAAATAAATCAGAATAGGTCTCAAATAAAAAATAAAGTAAATATAAAAAAAGAATATAATTGCTAAAAAGATACAAATACACAGTGATACAAAATAGAAATATGCTTAAAATTACCCTTAATTCTAAACATGTTTCTTATCATAAGGTAATTTACATATGTTACAGAGGTAAATAGACTTACATGTAACAAAATGGTATCTGTGTAAAGGCCATGTATCAAAATATAATAGCAATTAGAGTAGTCAAATGAACAAATTAAACAACAATGATAATATATAAGGAATGCATATGACTTAATATACAAAACCCGTAACCATTATAAATGAGATGTATCCCCTAGCATAAAAATAAGGGGTAACATCCATGAGATCAAAATCCATAATCATCTGTGAGTCCCTAGCAAAAACTAAGGGGCACCCACTACATCATCATAAAAGCAGCTAAGACACCAGGTGAATGTAAATGAACACGGTAGGAATAGACGAACTGTTGGGTGAAGCAGGTAGAAAGGAGGACTGAATCTTCTACTACAAATTAACTAGAATCAGGGGAAACTATGTTTCCCGCTGCTACTGCTGAAAATTTCAGAGCTTCCAAGGACTTAAGGTAAATGGCGTTTTGAACACTGTCGGCGATTTCCATCCGGTATACTTTTTCAACTCATCGAAGTTCATGTGTTGGAAATAATTAATTGAGGTGCTACTGCCCTAACATCATGTGCTTTCGGGAAAGAGTCAGGATTGGCTTGCTTAATAAAGTACAGGATTTGCTGCCTGATGCCTTTAATGGATAAAGTACCACCTTTTCCCTCTTAAAGAGGGGAGGGACCCGATGAGGATGAGGAGGTCCTGGACAGAAAGGCTCGTAAGGTTGTAACTGGGCAAAGAGATACATCTTGTGGAAGGGGTAGTACCTTCCAAGGTTCCCACCTCATCAAAGGATCTTCATTTCTTTTGCTAAAAAGCTACGTTCCGGAGAAAGAGTAGTACTTCCCCTGTGGGAAGGAATTGAATATGATCCGGATCTCTGGATGAAAGCCGACAGTTCTGAAATTCTTGCTCCTGAAGCTAAGCTTAATAAAAACAGGGTTTTCCTTAAGAGCATTATAAACGAGCATGTGTCATTGTCGGTTTCTGAAGCCAGTTTTAGAACATCGTTTAAGAACCATGAAACTGAACCGTAGGCCTTACAGAAGGTCTAAGTCTAGCACATGCCTTAGGAATAGACGAGAAGTAGGAATCCGTCAAGTCTATGTTGAACCCAAATTGAAATATCTTTTTCAAGGCTGACTTGTTTGTCGTAATCGTGCTAGCTGCTAAACCTTTTTCAAATAAGGATCTGAAAAAGGATATAGCTGAATTAACTGTCATGATTCTATCAGATTCTCTCAGGAAGATTGCTAACCTTTTGACAGCAGCATCGTACTGTCTCAAAGTTGAATCCCTTTTATCGGATTCCCAAGAAGAGAATATTCTGAGGGTCAATATTCGCATCTCTTTTTGCCGCAAACTTCATGAAATCCATAAAGTTAGGGTTTTGAGAATCCCTGAGGAAGCGAACACAGTCTTCGTTTGTACTGATGGGAGAGCCTGGGATTTGGGGATCCGAAGAGGACGAAGGCCCAGCTCCAGAATTAGGGGATACCAATTGCTCTTCGGCCAGTCTGGGGCTACTAGAGCCACTTGACCCTTGAACGTCCTGAGTTTGTTTAAAACTTTCATAAGAAAGATTCACTGGGGGAAAGACATAAATCTTCTTCCAGTTGTTCCAGTCTAGAGCCAGGGCGTCCGTGGCATAGGCCAGAGGGTCCATGTTGGGGGCTACATAACAGGGAAGTTTGTGATTCGCTTGAGATGCGAAGAGATCCACCTGTAGCCCTGGGACTCTTTGAAGGATCCATTGGAACGAACTGTTGTCCAGTGACCATTCCGACTCTAGGGGCACTGATCGGGATAACGCGTCTGCTATGACGTTTCTCACTCCAGCTATGTGAGTGGAGGAGAGATGCCAACTGAACTTGTCTGCCAGGGAGAAGATGGCTACCATCACATGATTTAGATGACGTGACTTGGAGCCTCCTCTGTTTTTATACAATGTACTACCACTGCGCTGTCCAGAACTAGCTTTATGTGGGAGTACTTTGGGGGTGGGCGCAACCTTTTTAGAGTCAAGAACACTGCCATTGCCTCCAGTACGTTTATATGGAACTGACTGAACTGAGGTGACCAAGTTCCTTGAACCTTTTGGACCTGTGAATACCCTCCCCAACCGCTTAAGGACGCGTCTGTGTGGATGGTAATCCCCGGTGGAGGGAACTGAAGGGGTACTGACACTGACAAATTCTTGACTTTCGCCCACGGCCGAAGACGATTCTTAGAATCAGAGGGACTGAGGATAGTTTGTCCCTGGCCTGACATTTGCTCGTGAGCGCCAGATTCTGGTTAGGTCTTTCAGTTTGGCTTTCATTAAGACGTTCGTCACTGATGCAAACTGGAGAGAACCCCAGATCCTCTCCTGAGCTCTCCTTGACGCCAAGTTTGTGACTTAGAAAATTGCTTTGATTGACTTCGCATTTCTTTCCTTTTGGTGATGGAATCGACAGAGTATGGGAGGATAGATTCCATTGAATGCCCAGCCACTGAAAGTCTGACCCTGGAGTGAGTCTTGACTTGGTCCTGTTTATCTTGAAGCCTAGATATTCCAGGAACTGAATCACTTTCAGTGTAGCTCTGTTGCATTCCTCGACTGTTGAAGCCCAGATCAACCAATCGTCGAGATACGCTACTACCATAATCCCTTGTGATCTGAGTTGCTGCACTACCGCTTCCGCTAGTTTCGTGAACACCCTGGGTGCCACGTTGAGTCCGAAAGGAACTACCTTGAAGGAGAATGCCTGGTCCTCCTATCTTGAAACCCAGATACGGACGGAAGTGTCTTGCAATAGGGATATGATAGTAGGCGTCTGTAAGATCGATAGAGGTGGTGACGGCCCCACGGGGAAGTAAGGTCCGCACCTGTGAGATCGTGAGCATCTTGAACTTGTCGCAGCGGATGGCTAAGTTTAAGCGGGACAAGTCTAAGATTACCCTTCTTTTTTGTGAGCCTTTCTTTGGCACGCTGAACAAGCGACCTTGAAATTTTAATCTCTTGACTCTCGCTATAGCTCCTTTCTGAAGGAGGTCCTCTGCGTACTCTGTCAATTCCTTTGAAGGAAGTTGACGGAAAGGTCTGGATGGAGGTGGGTTCGGTCAACCCAGCTCCAACCCAGGCCTTTTTTTTGACACTATGCTCTGAGCCCATTCGCTGAAGTTCCACCGGTGGCGAAAGTGAAACAGCCTCCTCCTACCTGAAGTTCTTCATTGGTTCTGGTAACCGCCTCGGCCTCCTCTGAAGTGCTTTCCCCTGTTAAAGGGGCCTCCCGATCCTCTCCCACGAAAGGAACGCTTACCTCTGCCTCCCTTACCCGAGCGGTCATACTTCTGTGAAGCTTGACTCTCGAAGGCTTGATTGTAAGCTGGAGAGATGGCGTAAGAGGTGGAGGGCTGAGGCTGAGGGGATATCACATAAATTGGCTGTGATTGAGCCTTAGAGGTGGAAGGTTGGGCTGTTTGCACTAAGGGCACCGCTGGAACTTGCTGAGGAAAGCGTGGCTGCTTTTTCTGGTAAGGATGGAAACGCCTAGGTTTCCTCTGTCCCTTACCTTTAGGTGTTAGGTCTTGTCTCCTCTTAGCCGTAAGGCCCCAACGGTCCTTAAGGCTCTGGTTCAGCCTCGTAGCCTCTGACTGGACTTCCTTCACCATAGCTTCTGGGAAGAGATCTGCTCCCCAGATGTTAGACGAGAGTAACCTATTCGGCTCATGTCGAATGGTTGCCTCTGTAGGACATGCTTCCTACAATTCGTTCTAGCAGTGGCAAACTCAAACATATCCGACTGTACCGTTGAGTCAGGGCTTTGGTCATGAGCTTAAAAAGCGGTTCTGAGCCATAAGCTATGGTTGCGACCTCGGACATAGCCATAGAGTTAATTGATCTGGCTAATCGCGATTTCGCGTCAAATTCAGCCTGAATAAGGCCATCTGGGAGCCTGGGTAGCTTTTCACCAAACTGCTCCATAGCACAGTCCGGTTTGAGTTTGCCAGCTGAGAAGGTGTTTGGCAAGTCCTCCCACAATTCTCCGGCTGAGAGGGAGCAACGGAGATGTGGGATCTGCTTCCTTCAATTGAGGCATGGGTTCCCCCTTCTCGGGCCGCTGGGATGGTAGACCTCGCGATCTTTGTCAGGAACGGGGAGCGGTACTCTCATCCATTGTGAAATGGTAAAGGGACTCTTGAAAGGTTGTATCCTGGTATTAGAACAATCCATGTCCTCTAAACATCTGAGCCATTCTCTCTGAGCCTGTCTCGTGAATAGAGGACTGTCTCCTTTGGTACCCACTATCATCCCGAAACCATGGCTGAAGCTGTAAGCCTTGCGTAGCCTATGAACGGAGGCTGGAGGTCTTCCGGGAAGAACTCGAAGTCCTCTTATCCTTCGAGTTCCGAATTCCGGTATGGAAATGAGACCGTCTTGGAAGGGGGCGTATGACGCTACTCTCCATGGATTGTTCATCGAGAACGGAGGTAGCGAGTCATACGGAGGAAGCTGAGTTCCACTCGTATTGGAAAGTGGAGGAGAGGCTAGAGGGGCTTCTCTCAGTCCGGCTATAATGGAGTCTTGGGAAGTAATCCTATCCGACAGACGAGAGATCATTTGTTCCATGCTACTCTTTAGGGACCCAACCAGGTCGCCCACCTGTTTGCAACAGGCCAGCATTGGAGTCCAAGGCCGGAGCTGCTGCGGAGGTGGAGGGGTGGCTCTGAATCGGAACCAAGGGTAGCGGAACTGGTGACTCTGCCGGGGTGCGAGATCTCTCTCTGGAGGATTTACTCCTCGAGGACTTAGAGCCGGAGCTAGAAGCTTTAGACCTGTCTGCTCCGGGATTCGCAGCCGGAGACTTACGTGAGGAGGATGGACGCCGAAGTCGACTTCTTAGACGACGACGACGTCTTAGTCAAGGATTTCACTGCTTGACCCTTGACCTTAGGTCTAACCGAAAGCGTCAGGAGGAGTATATAATTCATCACCTGTAAAGCCTTGGAAGGATGGAGAGGTTGCAGGAGTAGAAGAAACAGTTACACCCAAGGGTGACCCTTGGGTGTCCACCCTACTTACCTCGACCAACAGGTCGTCTACACCTACCATAGGTTCCACATTAATATCTAGAGTCGCGACATCCGTGGAGATATCTGGTCTTGATCAGTTAATGAGGCAGCCAGCTGTTGTTGGATGAAGGCGATAGTAGGGCCGCCTCTACTGGGTCGACGTATCCTGTCGCCTTGCCTCCGGGGAAGATTAACAGCGCCAACCGATTCTCCAAGATGTAGGGCATACCCTTGGCGGCGTTCTTCCCAAAACCGCCGACCCAGGCCCGCAGGGTTGCCAGTGCGGTATCCTTCACTGCCGGCGCCTGGAAGAGAGGGCGTAGATTAGATTTAAGAATCACTTAAAACTAAAACAACTTAAAATATAACTTAAACTTAGATGCCTTAAGTTAAAGTGGATGATGAAAACTTAAGCACTAAAACAGAAGCGGAGCAGCTACCGGAGATGGGATACTCACCCCTTCTAAAAGCTGGCTCACCAGATCGTAACATATGGTACACGTCTCATGGTACCAGACCTGGATGTCCCCGTGCAGCGTCGCGCATGGGAGCATGGGACCGGCAAACTTCGTGTCCACATGGGTCCTGAAGTGTGGCGGCGCATCCCGGATGCTCACAGTTGGTGGCCTGTAAGTGGGAAGATACATGAGTATCTTAAAAAAATAACACTTACAGGCTAAAGGACAAGAACAACTCCGTTGCATGCCGGAGCTCGGAAAATATTTGGGCATAACCCCCCCCTGCCTCGCCTGAATAGGCTATAATCCCGGAGATATCCGGTAGACATGTAAGGGAGGGGGGGAGGTTTAAGGTACTTAAGATAAACTTATAGTTAATCTAATAACGCTTAAACCTAAAACTCAAACGAACCGGACCAAGTCCAGTGCGTAGCGGAGTTTAGTAACTCAGCAATGCGGTAAGGTTAGCAGGGACCCACTGTATGTTCCGGTCCACTCTACTGGGGGTGGACTAACATCTTCCCGCTGGATGCCAGGACTCCGTATCAGGGAAACGGAAGAGTCCTAGCAAGGTCGGGAGGGAAGGGAAGAGCGAGGAGACATACAGGCTCGAGCGAACCGGAGCGACAAGGAAGCAACGGATGGGGGGAAAGGCCAGTACCCCCCACCACATCACCACCGGGCCGGACCGAGAACAGCCGGAGAGGTCGCGTCCAGTCTGGGTCTGTCCCGTCTCCCTGGCCCCTCCGCCTGGGGGGAGAGAGGGAGGCATGCTCGGGTATGTGGAGCGAGCGTGGGCAGACCGACCCACCCTCCCCCGACTCTATGGAAGAGCGGGAGGAGGGGGGAAGGGGACTGGGCAAGGCGTCTGGCTGTCTCGTGATTCGCGTAGTGACCACGAGGCGGTAAGGACATAAAATAAGACAACTAAGCCTAGGACCAACCAACTGGATCAGAGAGATGCTATCGGGAAGCAACTGAACTGAAAAGCGGTAGCATGGAGACCTTACTGGGCCAAAACCGACTGATCAGAGAGATGCTATAGGGAAGCAACCGAACTGATGAGCGGTAGCTAGGTAGGCTCAAGGAGCCAGGACCTAGGCTAAGCCAGACGACTAACTAACCTAGCCACAACAAAATACATGGTATAATAAAATAAAATAAAAGAAAGAAAACAATATAGTAGGAGAAAAAATCCAGGAGTGTACGACTAACCCGAAGGAAAGTCTACCACTCAAAGCTAGTCAGAGGCCGATACTAAGAGCCGGGACTAGGGTCTGGAAAAGAAGAAGCCTACATAAGGTAAAAGACATGCATGCATGACAAACCTGAGTAGACAGTACCCCTAAGTAAAATGGATAATAAATATAGAGCGTATATAGATAAGGGGATGTTTCTAGTATGGGAGACCGAGAACGAACCCACCACGCGGCAGAACCATGCTGCCATGCTTCCGACCCCGAGTTCGTATTTATACCTAAAAAACGGCAAATACTGACTGAGGGCCGGAAAAAAAACCAACTAACCATAAATACTGAGTACTTAACTTAGCTGCTGCAATAGCTGCACGCTCCATCATAGATAAATCCAACGAAAGGGCACAAAAAACACAGAGAGAAAAATATCACGTGTGACTCGTGTGCGCTAACTGAAAAGGATGTCCACCAGAGGCGCAGCAGTCGGCAGCATGGGATGGAGTAGTAGTAGTACGAGCTGCTCACTCTGTGGGTCGGCTCTCCTCATGGAGGGGTTTTTGTTGTGGGAGATTTCTATTGGTATTTGGCTCGTGGTAGTGGTCTCACTCGCCTAGTGTTCATACCGACACCCTCTTGGAGGGTGAGCGAGTCAGTTATACTGACCTTTTTCTTTATTTTATTTATTCTCTGGTATGTGTTAGTACATTTACCCTAGAAATAATAGATTAAAGGATATTTCGCGCAGCGACACGAGCTGAGCCCAGAAATACAGCATTGCCTTGAGAGAAACCGACTCTTTTGTCTATAGCGTGCAATTCGCTGACACGCTTAGCAGAAGCTAGTGCAATAAGAAAGAGTGCCTTCTTAGTCAAGTTCCTGAGTGAAGCCGACTTCAAAGGCTCAAAACAAAAGGTGGCCCCATGAGGGACTTAAGCACCACATCTAAGTTCCAAGCCTACTGTATCTTGCGGGAGCTTAGTGGTTTCGAAAGACCTAATGAGGTCCGACAGATCTGAATTGGAGGAAATATCCAAACCTCGATGTCGAAAAACCGAAGAGAGCATGGCTCTATATCCTCTGATCGTCGAAGGAGCCAGTTTCTTAGAGTTCCTAAGAAATAGAAGAAAATCTGCTATTTCTGTTAAAGAGGTCGCAGAAGTAGAGACTTTAGCACTTCTACACCACTCTCTGAAGATTCTCCACTTCCCTTGATAGAGTTGTTAGAAGACTCTCTCCTACAACGAGCGATAGCTTCTGCAGCTCTTCTTGAAAATCCTTTCGCTCTGACAAGATCCGGACAGTCTGAACCCTGTCAGAGCTAGAGCGGACAAGTTTTGGTGGAACCTCTTGAAGTGAGGTTGTTTGAGAAGCCACTTCTCTGGAGGAAGAAGTCTGGGGAAGTCTACTAACAACTGGAGAAGGTCCGGGAACCACTCTTTCCTGGGCCAAAAGGGAGCGATTAACGTTAGCGTTACATTGCTGTGCGACATGAACTTGTTCAGCACCTCTCTTATTTAGACCGAACGGAGGGAATGCATAAGCTTCCAGACCGACCAATCCAACAGCATTGCGTCCACCGACCAAGCTAGAGGATCTGGGACTGGAGAACAAAAGAGAGGAAGACGGTGTTCCTTGATGTTCGCGAACAGGTCTATTGACGGTCGTCCCCCAAAGGCGCCAAAGTTTCTGACAAATCTTGTTGTCCAAAGTCCACTCCAGAGGTAACACTTGCTGTTGACGACTAACTCGTCCGCCAGGACGTTCATCTTTCCCGGAACAAATCTCGGGACTAGCTGAAACCTTCGCTTCGTTTGACCACAGGAGGAGATCTTGGCTACTTCGTACAGAGAGAAAGACTGAGTCCCCCCCTGTTTCCGCACGTACGAGAGAGCCGTGGAGTTGTCGGAATGCACTGCCACTACTCGACCTTCTACTAAGCTCCGAAACTGTCTGAGCCCTAAGAAAATTGCTAACAGTTCCTTTACATTTATGTGGAACTTCTTCTCCTTCTCCGACCAAGCTCCTGAAGTTCGTTGATTTCCCAGTAGGGCTCCCCAACCTGTGTCCGATGCGTCGGAAAAAGAACTGTAGGTTCGGGAGGAGGTCGTAAATCTAACAACCTTCTTCCAACCTTGCTCGAGAGAGCCACCACCTTAGGTCCTCTTTTATTTGATCTGTGACAGGAAAGGTAATCGAGTCTGGTTGTGTCTTCCTGCAACCAAGCGGCTCTACAGGAAAAACTGCAGAGGTCTCATGTGCAGTCTTCCAACGTCCCACAAATTTCTCCACTGACGTCAATTTGCCCAGGAGCCTCATCCACTGATTGGCATTGAACTACCTTTTTGTCCAAGAACTCCTGAACTGTCTCCAGACAGCCTTGAACCCTCTTCGGGGACAGAAAAGCCCGAAAAAAAACGAAAAACTTGAGCATTCAGAATCATCCCAAAATAAAGATGCTCTGAGATGGAACCAACTGGGACTTCTGTTTGTTGACCAGAATTCCAACTAAACTTTCTGGCAAGATCCAGAGTTGTTCCAAGGTCCTTCATGCACCGACTCTCTGATTCCGACCGGAGAAGCCAATCGTCCAGATAGAGGGAGATTCTTACTCCTAATATGTGTTAGCCAGCTTCCTATCGGGGATAGAAACCCTGGTGAAAACTTGAGGAGCGGTCGCTAGTCCGAAGCAAAGCGCCCGAAACTGAAACACCTTGCCTTCGAACATGAACCTCAGGTACTTCCGAGATTCGCGATGTATCGGAATGTGAAAATAGCGTCTTGCATGCCAGAGAGACCATCCAATCCCCCTGTCTGATGGACTCCAGAACCGACCGAGTGGTCTCCATATGAAATTTTGTTTTCTGGACATGCAAGTTCAGGGCGCTCACATCCAAAACCGGCCTCCAGCCCCCTGATGACTTGGGAACTACAAAAAGGCGATTGTAAAAGCCTGGAGGAAAATCCCCTTCTATCTGTTCTATCGCTTCTTTGAGAACAAGCGCTTCCACTTCTGCGGCTAGCACCAGAAATTTGTCTGAGCCCGGAGAGTATGCCTGGAATGGAATTGGCACAGGTGAGAGCGAGGGAGGTGAAACGAGAGGAATACGATAGCCGAACTTGAGTACTTGCACTACCCAGGCTTCTGCTCCTCTGTTTTGTTTTTCCCATTCCTCCCAAAACAGAGCCAGCCTGGCTCCCATGGTGCATGAAGAACCGAGCTTTCATTTGGAAGGTTTGTAACCTTGGAGGCCGAGGCCTTAGACTGAGGTCGCAAATTCGATTTCGGCCGAAAGAAGCGCTTGGGTTTTTCTCCCTCGAAAAGGCGCTTGGGCCAGAGGAGAAACCGAGGAACAGTCTCCACAGGAGCTTTAGGTCTCTTAGTAGACTGTGCCAGTAAATCCGAAGTAGATTTCTTATCTAGCGCAGACGAAATTGACAACACTACATCGTCTGGAAAGAGGTTATCTTTCACAAAAGGAGCAAACAAGAGAGCAGACTTCTGTTGGGACGTAACCCTTTTAGAAGCAAAGGAGCACCAAAGTTGCCTTTTCTTAAGGGTACCAAAGGCGATGAGCGAAGCTAACTCATCACATCCATCCCTAATGGATTTGTCCGCACAGGACAGAACACCAATCCAATCCTCCGCTAACTCCTGAGAAAGAGAAGGACAGTCTTCGATCTTGGCCGCTAAAGCGCCAATAGTCCAATCAAGGAAGCTAAAGACTTCCAAAAGTTTAAATTGATTCTTTACAACGTGGTCCAACTCAGGCGCTGTAAAGAAAACTTTCGCTGCGGCGAAAGCAGATCTTCTAGAGGAGTCGATTAAACTGGAGAAGTCTCCCTGGGAGGAGGCAGAAACTCCCAGAGAAGGAGCTTCCCCCCCCCAGTTACATAAAACTATACCTCTTACGAAGCAACTTAGAGGGAGGGTAAGCAAAAAGAGCCTTCCCTAAGTCTCTTTTTCATAGACATCCATTTCTCCGTCTCTTTCAACGAATGTCTAACCGCTTTAGATAGAACAAGTTTTGGGAGGAGAGGGGTGGTCTGAAGTTTTCCTCCTCATCAAAAAAGTCGAAGTTGGGGAGCGCGGAGCCGCTTTCTCAAAATAATCTGGATAAGATACCAGAAGAAATCTAAGGAGACGTGAATAACACGAGAGGTGATGTGAATCCTCCTCCTCTACTTCTTCTTCATTCTCCGATACCGCGAAGAAGTAGACGGAACTACAACCGGATCTGAAGGTTTCGAACCACCCTTGGACTCATTCATCCAGTTGGTTAACATCTCTAACTGCTTGCGCAAAGGGCCAGCCGAGAGACGAATCAAAAACAGTTAACGTAGGCTTGGAAGAGCCTAAATGTCAGCAGGAGGCGGAAAAAAAAAAAAACTACTTGCGCCTCGCTCGGAGCCGCCGAAATTCGAGGGTGGGGGGCGAAAAACAGGCGCATCAGGCGTACAGACGAAAAAGCGCCTAAAGAAACACCCTTAGAACTGCTAGCTACAGCGCTAAAACCACAATCTCTACTAGTAGATGGAGCCGAAAAAGGCACAGATTGAAGGCGACGAACGAGCCGCTAACGGCCGAGGCGCAAACCCTACTCTCAGGCTCCTTATACCGCTTGACTGGACGGAGGCGAAGAATCGGCGCCTGAACACCTCTTTAAGGGACGCGAAAGGCGCGAATCTCGCCAAGAGCGCCGTGCGACCGGAGACGAATCGCTTGAATCATTTGAAAGGCGTCTGACCGCAACACCTTTCCAACGCTTAACCGAGACCCTGTTGAGGCGCAACAGCTCAACAAGTGAGGCGCCTGTCTGTGGGCAAATTCCCGATCGACTCCCTTGGACTTCCGGTATGTCTTCTCCCCGGTGCGGGGGAGCTGGACAGTGACCTTTGTCTAGGAGACGTGTCAGGACAGACAGACGCACCCTCAACTACACTCTTACCTGAAGCCTTTGCTTTCTCCAAAAACGTCTTAACTGAATTACCAAGTTGCAAAACCGTATTCGCTAGTACCGAAAATTTCTGATCTAACCTCGATTCCAGACTGGCAATGGTGTCGGAAGAAACTACACGGGAAGCCGGAGAGTGGAGAAGTGGGTTAGTAGGAGGAATAGGAGGTGAGTTAAAGGAGACATAACAATTTGAGGAGAAACAGAAGGAAACAGATGCATCGCAAGACGAAAGCAGAGCTAAGTCTACTTTCCCTAAGCGCTGCTTTTCTAATTCTGTCTTTAGCTAATTTCTCGAGTATGAACTAAAAAACTTCCATTGAGAATCAGTCCAATCACTACACTCGTTACATGTTCGATCTGCTGAACAAAACCTGTCCCCCTACACTTAACACATTTAGTGTGAGAATCATACTCTAGCTTGGATAATCTAGTTTTACATCCTGAGATGCAAAACCTAACTCCCGGACGGACTAGAATCCGACATGGCAACGCCTAAATAAACCAAAAAGCAAAATAACAACAACGCCAAAAAAGAGTACTTCACCAATTCCGAAGATCAAATCCACAAGAAAAAAGCGAAGCAAAGTCATCCAACCGCACCGACCACCGATGTTCAACCGGACGCCGGCAGGAAAAGAATTGGATTCACCTGGGCAGTTGTACCTGGTTCTCCCGCGAGTGGAGGGAGATGACGTCATCACCACCAGTGTTGGCGACGCTGACGCGCTAAATTTGAATTTAGTATCCTGCCGCTCGTGGAAATCACGGCTCTATAATTGTTCGGTAAGGACACTACAATAAAAACCTATTTCTGATAGTGCTGTTGAGTCCTCAAGGAGTACCCTTTCCATGGTCTATCCAGAGCTCCATGGTGACCAGACCAATGTCAAAGAGTTCTCTTAACTGGTCTTATGGGCTGGGTATTGTGTCATAATGATAAACTTACAACACATGATAGAGTATAAAACTGGACTCAGGATATATAAACTTTCTATCATCCTATGCGGACGCTAATACCCAGTTTACCTACTATGTCAAAACTACAAGAAGTGGTTATGCACATACGAACCGTCATATTGTTTACATACGGCCAAACTCCCATCAAGACGCCATTCCTTTCTGTTGGCCAATGTAAGATGATGCCATACCCAACACCCATGTCTTTTTGTCAGGGAAGTGGGAGGGTTTTGAGGACTCAACAGTGACAACCAAAAATAGGTATTTCCTATGTAAAAACCTGTTTTTTGATAGCGTAGTCACTGTCTTGTTCAAGGAGCTTTAC
>NC_087219.1:22964626-22972126 GCF_015104395.2 Macrobrachium nipponense
AAAGAAAGAAAAAAAAATAACTCGACCTCACTAAATCAGTAAACTTGTTCCCGGGAGGCTGCTCCATCTTCAGATATTTTCTACAGGAAGGAAAATAACAGACAAAGAGGAGGAAAGTGGAGGAAAGAGGACGAAAGAGGACGAGAGAGGAGGCTGGAGGAGATGCGGAAGGAAGTATTGGTGGAGGAGGAGGAGGAGGAGGAGGAGGAGGAGGAGGAGGAAGATCAACTGGTTGTGGAAGGGTGAGGAAACACTTATGGAGATAGGTCTAGTCGGGGCCATGGCCATCAAATCGTCGGAAGTTTTTGACGCGTTCCTGTGTGCGTACGTGCGTACGCGTATGTGTACGTGTTCCCGTGCGTATGTTTGCGTTCGCACAGGGTCTGTATATTAGCAAGCGTCCGCCCTGTCATATATATTTTCGGCCTAAGTTACCCCGCCACGATCGTCAAATGACAGCAGTCATCTCTCCTAAAATATCTCCGTGGTTTTTGGCGCATTCGCGTTTGTCTGTGTAAGTGTGTGTGTGTGTGTCTGTGCGCACACATAGGCGTCCGGACACTTGCTTACATGCCGCACAGCCCTTGTGCGTATATTTCTGGCGTATAATCACGTCCACTAGTGTCAGTGTTCGTTTGCGTGTTCGACAGTTATCGGAGTTACCCATGGCGTGCGGCCTGTCGATGAGCATTGCTCCATTCTAAATGGACAGAGTGCAATTACGCGCTTTTTAAAGACCGGGAATGTTCGTGTGCGCGCGTGCCCTCTCTCTCTCTCTCTCTCTCTCTTTCTCTCTCTCTCTCTCTCCTCTTCTTCTTCTTCTTCTACTTCTTCTTCTTTCTCATCAGTACACGGTACCATAAAACGAGCAAGTTTCTAACAAGAAAAGAAAAAAAAAAGGCTTTTGAACAACAACGACAACAACGCCTTTTGAAAACCAAACAACAAACCACGACAGGGATAAAAAAAACACTTTTTGACAATTTAGAAAGATTCTTTTGACCACGAATTAAAAAGACACTGAAACGGCAATAGAGAGAGAGAGAGAGAGAGAGAGAGAGAGAGAGAGAGAGCCCATGGTGGTGGGGAGTCCTTTTTGAAAGCCTACTAATTTATGCTAATGTATTAATACGAACTGTGGGACTCCCAGGATAGAATAACTGCCGCTGCGGTCATTATTGTCATAGGAGACTTTATTACGTATTCAAAATTGAATTGTTCATAAATGAAAGATAGATGAGCAGTGAGGCGGAGTCGTTGATGTTCAAGAATAATTGAAAAAATCTATATATATAACTATATATATATATATATATATATATATATATATATATAAAAGCATCAAGTTACAAATGTTCTTTAATATCTAATTCGCTCTACCTCGGAATTAATATACTTCATATATTTTAATCGAAGGGGAATTTTTGTTGTTGATACGCAATTCATCGAGTCCATGAGGCGACGAATTTCTTATCAAATAAAAAATTCCCCTTCGGTTAACATCTCATGAAATGCTCATATGAATCACGTTGATGTGATAAAACTCCAATTTATATTTAATATATTATATATTATAATATAATATATATATATATATATATATTATATATATATATATATAATATTATGCGTTGGGTATGTGTATGTGTGTGATTGTGTGCATGTATTGTATAAATCTGTGCAAAATTTTTGCATTTAAATTCATACATATTCTCACAACATTCAAAATAAATCTGTAGTCTTAACAATAATATACTATATATTTTAAATCTGCACCATATACCCTTCAATAATGTGAAATTCCTTTGAGATTTGTTTTTGTAATTTAACACAGATCTGGCCTACCTTCATGCCACATCGTACACTTACCTAGAAAGAGAAAGAAAGAAACTGATTAATAATAATAATAATATTAATAATAATAATAATAATAATAATAATAATAATAATAATAATAATGATAATAATAATAATAATAATAATAATAATAATAATAATAAATGAACCACTGTGCAGGACACTTTCATAACGCAAGATTCATCAACATTGTTCTAGACTCACTTTACGCGTTGCGTCATTAAGTTCTGATCTATTCCTCTTCTGTTTCCTTCGTAATATTTCTTCCAAGTTATCTGTCGGCTCATTTTGGGCATTCCTGTCCATTCTCTCTACATAGCCAAACCTTTTCATATACCTTTGATAATTTCTTTCACCTACATTAATATTTTTTTTACCAATTCATCTACGTAACTCCATATTTTCTCCAATCCAGTTTATCATAGCAGTTTATTTTTTTTTTTTATTCCATAGACACTCAAATATCCATACTTCACTTCCATGTAGGGGAGTTTGCTCAACAATTCTTTCACACATTCCACCTTTTTCCTAATCTTTTGTGGATGACTTGCTGCCATCCTTGTACCTCTCATGCGACATAACTCCCATCTCACTGTTTACAATCTTCCACCATCCATTTTAACATTCACTGACTCGTTTATCCTGACTATTCCTAGATGATATTATATCATCAGCAAAAAATCTATGTCGTAGGCCATTCGCGTTGGATGTATCTTGCCAAAAACTGCATCAAAACAGATTTAATATCTCGCACCACTCTTTTCATATATTTAACATTAAAAGACCCACAGCACGTTTTATCTAAGTCCCAGTTTTCAATGCCTAATTACTCTCCAGTCTACACATTGCAAGGCATGCTTGGTTCCTTCATAAAAAAAATCGTTCACCTTTCTGCTAAGTTATATTTCCTACCGACATTCTTAACACAATACTAATTACTTCTGCATTGGCTCTCTCATTAACATTTTCTAGTTAGCGGTTTATCAGCTTTTCCCTTTTGTTTTAAAATTCATAACATAATTGTTTCTTGGCGAGCATTAACAAGTTCACACCTTCTCTCAGTTCTTATTACTTGGTCCTTTACTCTTAATTTGTAGTCGATTATCTATCGGTAACTTTACTTCGATATTTATGCGTGGTCTCTTTAGTTGTGCAACTGCACATCAACTAATTGGACGCAGATACACCCACGGCCACACACACACACACACACACACACACACCATATATATATATATATTGAGTACATGTATGTTTACATATATATATATATATATATATATATATATATATATATATATATATATATATATATATGACTGGTAAAAATGCTCTGTTAAAACAGAATTCCATCTCATAAAAGGAGCCTATAAAAACGCCAAAATATAGAAAGAAAGTACTATATTTCAGAGACTGCTGCCTGCCTCTCTCTTCAGGTAGGTAAAGAGAGACAGCAGTCTCTGAAATATAGTGCTTTCTTTCTATATTTCGGCGTTTTTATGGGCTCCTTTTATTATTATTATTATTATTATTTTATTATTATTATTATTATTATATATATATATATATATATATATATATATATTATAATATATATATATATATATATATATATATATATATGCTTGGTTTACGACCAAGATTGTGACAACAGACTTTACGTCTAAATAAGGAATGATTCACACTATACCTTACACATAATTACGTTTGCGCACGTACGAAAGCACTAAAGACGCCATGTGTATTCTTGTGTGAATACCGCTGACAGGCTGCCCGTCAACATATCTACCTGTCGTTTCTGTTATGACTACGTATTTGACAACAGATATAAAGAGAGAGAGAGAGAGAGAGAGAGAGAGAGAGAGAGAGAGAGAGAGAGAGAGAGAGAGCATTAGCCTCCCGTACTAAAGCTTTCTGTGAGATATTTACACAGCAAATATTTGCCTCCATAAAACTGCTTCTATTTCCATCCCGCCTCTGCTCTGAATTTATCCTCAATTAGAGGCATTGTCTATTTTTGGGAATGTTTTATGGGTTAATCTGGCCCACACTCCCCTCCCCCTACACCTGCTACCTAACCCAACCCCCTACCTTGCCCGCAAACCAGCCAGCCAGCCAACTGACCACTAATGTGAGCCTTATCTGACCCAATATGGCCGCTTGTTCCAGTGATTTATGACATTACAGCGATTCTTATCTGCGAGAAGGGAAGATTTGGGAAGATACCGTACTAGTATAGTTTAACGCACATTAAAGGAGTCCGACGGGGTAGGCAAAACAGTCCCGTCTTATCTCACGGTTGAAGTGTAAACACTTGATTCAAAAAAACAAAAAAAAAAAAAAAAAAAAAAAAAAAAAAAAAAAAAAAAAAAAAAAAAAAAAAAAAAAAACCAAGGTTCAAGCCCTAGAAAAGGCACAGCGAGTTCGGCACTTCCCGTCATAGATTGTGACTGGTGATGTCATCGATGAATTATGTACCTAGTAATTAATCAGCTGTGGTGGGTAGAGGCCAAGGTAGAGAAGGGTGTGAGTGCTAAGAACCTAATGATAATATTTATGAAAAACCAACAGGATATATATATAATATATATATATATATATATATATATATATGTGTGTGTGTGTGTGTGTGTGTGTGTGTGTGTGTGTGTTTTGTGTGCGTGCTGCGTGTGTAAACATACAACACACTCATTATATATATATTCATAATGAGAATATATATATATATATATATATATATATATATATATATATATATATATATATATATATATATATATACATACATACATACATATGTATGTATGTGTTGTGTTTGGTGTAAATACATACATTACATACGTGCACACAAGCAGCGAGTTCGTTTAAAAAACGAACAACAATACCAATAATGAAACGGAGAAGAAAGTGAATGCAGAGCCATACATACGACGAGAGGAACGTATTAAGCCTTTGCAATGAGGTGCCAAACGCATCAAAGTCGTGTAATTATGTCATTATATAATCATTTAATAATTATGTATAGTTAGATAGAGGATATTGTAACATAAAATATATAGATATATATATATATTATGCAGATTTATATGAGCGATACCAAGATATAGATATATATATATATATTATATATTGATATATAATAAGAATATATATACACGTATATATACAAATATATATATATATTATATAGTATATATCTATATGATCTATATATATATTTTTTAAAATATTAAATTTAAATATATATATATATATATATATATATGTAGATATATAACATATGTTATACTTTACATACACACACACACACACACACACATATATTATAACTATATGATATATAATATATATATATATATATATAATATATATATATATATATACATATATTATATTAAGAGATATATATAATAATATAATAGTATATATATATATATATATATATACATATTACATAATACCTATATGTATATATAAAGATACAGATTATATATATATATATATATATATAGATATACATATACATATATTATATATATATATATATGATTTTAGTATATATATATATATAGTATATATATAAATTATATATCACTCTTTGTTGCCATTTATTTAAAGAAACGCCAAATTTTTCAGCCTCCTTTTTGTTTCCTGAATAATGTAAGCTTCCGGCTTTTAAGACGTCTGTGAGTCAGCAGCCTAGGAATAAAATCCCAATGGTCGTACGCGGTTCATTTAGGACCGGGCTAATTTTGGGGAACAGCGCTGCATCAAGATAAAAGGGAAACATTTTTATAATAAAGTTTTTACGAATAATTGGTTGTCTGTGTTTCCTTAATCGATTATATAATTCAGTGCAGTCTTTTCAGGATCTTTCTAAAATATTCAGGCTCTTTTCAAGAATTGTTTCCTTATATTCCAGTAAGCCTCTCTCTCTCTCTCTCTCTCTCTCTCTCTCTCTCTCTCTCTCACACAACACACACACACACACAAACGCACATAAACACACATTTAATTAGACCTTTCCAACTCCATTCTCTCTTATTTTAGAACCCTTTTTTAGATTCTCAGTTATAAAAAAAACTTCAAATGCATTTCAATTCTAAAAGCGATTAAATGACGTAACTTGCCCGAGGACAACAGCTAAAAATACGTATTAATTCTATTACTTTAAATGATAAAGTCTTATAATGGAAACAATGATTTTTTGTTAAGGAGACAAGCAAGTTATCCGGAGCATCGTCTTTCCTCGTAAGCGAAAGCGATTTGTATTGTCCCGATAATATATATATTTATGTAGCAATGCCAACCCCCTTCCTGTAACGAAGATGGTAACATCTTAACAAGCAAGCAAACTAATTAATAGAATTATTATCAGTCAATAGACATAAAACAGTTCTGTGGATGAAATACTTAAAATCTCTGAGGACAGTGATGAAGTATTGTAGAAAACATTAGTTTTTATAACCTGAAACAAATAAAAATTCGAACGCACAAATGACAACAATTCTGCACGATACAAATTAAATTGTTGTGAGAACAATTACTTTTTTGTTTTAACAAGAACAGTGCTGTTGTTTTTGTTCATCGAGCAATAATGACCGAGGGAAATGGGGATGGGAATAATAAGCAATCATTGGTAAATTGGAAGATAACCAGGAAGAGGGGCAGGAATGAATGAGGAATATGTGATGTAGAAGACAGAGAGAACATTAAAAGAGGAAATATAAACAAACGTATCTATTATTATTATTATTATTATTATTATTATTATTATTATTATTATTATTATTATTATTATTATTATCATTATATTATATCATTATTATTATTCCATTATTATTATTATTATTATTATTACTTATTATTATTATTATTATTATTATTATTATTATCATTATTATAATTTTATCAAACGTATTTATTATTATTATTATTATTATTATTATTATTATTATTATTATTATTATTATTATTATTATTATTATTATTATAGAATAAGAAAATGTAATAAAATAAGTAGTCAAGTTAAATAAATAATAATCAAGCAAACAAACTGCTAATTCTTTACCATAGCAATAAAGGAAAATAAACATGCATAGTGAGGAAACCGATAGACACGAATAAAACATTACTAAGTAAAAGAAGAAGAGAAAAAATGAAATGAAATAACTGATGGAAATGACAAAATAATAGAGGTATATGAGTTAAAACATATACAACAGGAAAGCGTTCAAGAATAAGAATAATATAATTAAAAATGTGAAGACAATAAGGTCTGGATGCAAATTCGTGATCATTGCAGATCGAAGTAAAAGGACGGCAAAGGAGAGATAAATGGAGGTAGAGAAATATGAATAAAAATGATAAGTGGATAAAGATAATTTAGTCACGAAGTGTCGACAGAAAGAAATGGAAATGAAAAAAGAAGTAATCTTAATGTAGAAAGAGAATGACGGAACTATTGATAAAATGGAAGGAGTACAGCACACCAGAGAGAGAGAGAGAGAGAGAGAGAGAGAGAGAGAGAGAATAAAAGCAATGGACAATCTTCCCTCGTGACGTCAAAGGTGCGATGGAGTGTTTCCTCTCTCTCTCTCTCTCTCTCTCTCTCTCTCTCTCTCTCTCTCTCTCTCTCAGGTG
>NC_087219.1:22977126-22990777 GCF_015104395.2 Macrobrachium nipponense
ACACCCCCTAGATTGTCTTTGGTTTGTATGATAACATCCAAAACCTTTGGTTTATATGACACCTCCAGATTTTTCTTCGGTTCATGTGACACACCTCAAAAATCTTCATCGGTTCATATGGTACATCACCCAAAATGTTCAACATGAAAAATCTTGGATCCACCGTATTTATTATCTAAAATTATCAGGATCGAGATGACGTCACAAATGTAATGACGTAGCAAAAAGATGACGTCACGAAATTCCTCATGTCAGACACTTGCTGTTTGGTGGACTGAATGAAAAAGATAAGAAGCAGCATATAATTCACGAGGAAAGATAGAAAGGAGGACTAAGAAATAAGATAAGGAGAGTGGAGATGGTAATAAGAAAGGTAAGATAATGATTGAGGGGATGTGATACGTCAGGTGATAAACCTGAGGGGAAACACGAAACGTCAGAAGAATGATGAGGGGAAATAATGAAGATGTGGAGATGGGGAAGAATGAAATCATAATAAAAATGTGAAGACGGAAAGACAGTGATAATGAAGGGATAACTGAGTAAGGAGGCAAGAGGGCAGGAAGCACAGAGGCAACTAAAAGATAAAAAAAGGGAGGAATAATTGTAACAAAAACAATAAAGGGAAAAAAATGCAGAATGAAAATACAGGACTACTAACAAAACTGGATTCTGGAAGAGAGAGAGAGAGAGAGAGAGAGAGAGAGAGAGAGAGAGAGAGAGAGAGAGAGAGAGAGAGAAAGAGCTGTTGTATAGGAAGATAGAATCTAATGAAGCCGAAATACGTCTTTGTACCAAAGGGAAGAAAATGAATCATGCAAGATACTGAACTTGGTGAGAAACTGCATCTCTCTCTCTCTCTCTCTCTCTCTCTCTCCCGCTTATCTTTCTCTCTATTGTTTCTCCCCCATCTTCGTCCAACGGCCGCCAGGCCCCCTCCGCCCACCCAACAAGGAATGGCCTTCAAATATGAAGATGGGATTGGTCCATATCTTGGCTCGCTTCCATTTCCCATATAGATTATTTCGGATCTGTTTCACACAATTTCAAGAGTATAGATAAGACGTGACGCTTAGTGGCAGGTCTCTGTCTCCTAATCTGTATGTCTTGCAAATATAAAGAAAAATTCATCTTTCTATCTAACTATCGATTTATCTATAAGTTTCCTTTTCTTCCCAACAGTCGAGTATCCACTGAGTACTCGAGCCAGGAAGTGGTTTTTAGGAAAAAAAAAATTTAAATACTAAGAAAACTTCATCCTAAACTCCTCATAAAAAGCGAAATGGAATACAGCAAGAGCTGTGCTACGCCCTGTTTGTGTAACATTTCGTTCCTGTAAAGGTTGTTACCTTTTAAGTTAAAGGTTATGTGTCAATATATATATATATATATATATATATATATATATATATATATATATATATATATATATATATATATATATATATAATATATATATACGTATCAAGTATAAAAGGCCCATTTAAACACTCTGGTTTAAAGCTAGTGACTATATTTCGGTGGACTAACATCCACACTTAGCTTTAAACCAGTGTTTTAATGGGCCTTTTATACTTGAGACGTATCCTGTTTTAACAAAAGAATTTTTTTTACAGATATACGTATATGTACATATTTTTAATCACAAAATCACATATATATGCCTGTATATGTGTGTGTAGCGTTACTGTATGTAAATGTATTACACACACACAGGCACACAGGAAACGCGTCAGTGAAAAGGAGAGAGAGAGAGAGAGACAGAGAGAGAGAGAGAGAGAGAGAGAGAGAGAGAGAGAGCAATCCGTTGATTATCACTGCTTTATTCAAGTCTAGCAGCAAAAAATGAGATTGAGAAGAAGAAAAAGAGAAAAGAAAAAAGTTAGGCATGTAGCTTTGAATTCATTAACCTTCTCCTATTTCGAGAAGAAACTAATTTTGAAGCTCATTCCCTGTGACCCAGCTCTCTCTCTCTCTCTCTCTCTCTCTCTCTCTCTCTCTCTCTCTCTCTCTCTCTCTCTCTCTCTCTCTCGCTGAATTACTCAAATTCTAGCTCAGACCATTAACTGTCTGTTGGTTCATTTATTTTATTTTCTAATCTCACGCTGAAGGTGGGGATTAGAAGGATACGAGGGAGATATATGTTCAAGGCTCATCTCCGTTATTCTCCCCTCTTCTCTCTCTCTCTCTCTCTCTCTCTCTCTCGCTCTCTCTCTCCCTCTCTCTCTCTCTTTCTTCTATTGCTTGTTCATTCTTGGCTTGAAACAGAGAGGGAAGGTCACCATCTGTTTTTTCGTCTATTTGAAGCCGTAACCTTGTACATTTACAACTCTCTCTCTCTCTCTCTCTCTCTCTCTCTCTCTCTCTCTCTCTCTCTCTCTCTTGCTTCGTAATTTTCTTAATTTGAATCTATTTGAATGCATATATTACAGTACAATTAGCACTATGTTATTGAATACTCTCTCTCTCTCGCTCTCTCTCTCTCTCTCTCGTGTCTTATTTTAGCTTAAACATAGAAAATGGGGTCATCTAACAGTCATTCCTGTATTTGAATGCGTATTATTTATTTCAGTTAGTTAACCGCTGTACTTCTCAATACTCTCTCCTTGTCTCTGAAGCACCTCAGCGGCGTGGTTGGTATGGTATTAGCGTCCCACCTCGGTGGTCTCAGGTTCGATTCTCGGCCATTCCATTGAGGAGTGAGAGATGTGTATTTCTGGTGATAGAAGAAGTTCACTCTCGACGTGGTTCGGAAGTCACGTAAAGCCGTTGGTCCCGTTGCTGAATAACCACTGGTTCCATGCAACGTAAAAGCACCATACAAACAAGCAATCTCCTTGTCTCTGTCTGTCTGTCTGTCTGTCTCTCTTTGCTCTGCTCTTCTACCTATTTCGTGCGATAGGCGATGTCGATTGCTTTGGGGAGGTGTTACATACAAACACCTTGAATTCTGTGCCCTTAAAAGAAGAAGAAGAAGAAGAAGAAGAAGAAAAACCTCTGATAATTTTAGCCTCCCGCAGGCGTATTTCCAATAACTCTTGAAGGTCGACCACTGAAGATAAAAATCGACTCACGCATCACAACAATCGCGAACAATGAACTCCAGAAGAATTGGCGAACGACGACGGCGAGAGAGAGAGAGAGAGAGAGAGAGAGAGAGAGAGAGAGAGAGAGAGAGAATGGCCACTGTCCACCAACGGTCGTGTTTACTAAACATAAACACCAGAAGAAAAATAACGACGGGTTTCTGCGGGACAAACAATGGTTCGACAATCTCTTTGACCTTCGTAGACGAGAGAGAGAGAGAGAGAGAGAGAGAGAGAGAGAGAGAGAGAGAGAGAGAGAGGAGGGGGTTGGAAGGGGACTTGAAGAAAAAAGGGGGAGACGCGAATTAAAACAATTCCGACCGAACTGTTTAGATATAGAGATCTCTTCTTCATTACTGGCGAAATGCATCGCTCGGTTCCCGAATACTGGCGATCGCACGAGGCCTTGGGAGCGAACGAACAAAGGTGGGACTCTCTTTGGGGAGAAGGTGGGTAGGGGGGGAAAGAACTGTATGCATCAGAAGAATTTCGAGATGCAAAGGTCAGGGGGAGGGGATAAGGCGTCAAGCAATGTGTATACACACATACACACACAAATATCTACGAAAGATCTTTGAGTCTCTTAGAAACATTTCATTAAATTTTCTTCTTTGTTATTTTTTTTTAGGTTGCTTATTCGATTCAGGGAAAGCAAAATAATAGCAATTTATACGATGTGCGAATGAGTCGTTAGGGATTTGAATAATAACAGTGGTAATGATAATTCACGTACATTAACTGGACCGTATACCTATATCTTTCGCGTGCGTAACAAAAATAAACTAGAGATTTGCACACGACATATGTATTGATAAAAGGTCCGGTTATTGTAGAGTAGTTATTAATACTAGTGTTATTCATATCCCTAACGAGTCACGCGCGCATCGTCAAAATTGCTATTATTTTGCTCTCTCGGAATCGGAAAAACGTGCATAAGTTTGTACAACCTAAAAAATAAAGAAACGAAAAACAGGTAAGTCGATCAGAACTCATTTAAACGTCTTTCTAAATGAATTAATGAAATTCAGGGAGATGTTTCAAAGGGACTTAAAGATCCCATGTGTGTGTATATACGTATATATATATGATATATATAATATATATTATTTATATTATATTATTATATATATATAATTATATATATATTAATATATATATATATATATATCTATATTATACAGACACATTGCTTGGTACCTTATTCCCCCGCCCCCCCTGACCTTTATATTTCGAAATCCAACGAGTCCCATTTTTCTTCGTGAGCTCGGGACGCCTATATATAGCTTTGGGACGGTACATAACGTCCCAATGGTCGGAACATACCGTCTAAAGTCTCCCTTATTGTCATTTTTGACGGTCTAGGTAAAATCTATTACAATCATAATGGACTGAGAAAGGAAAAATTGAGAGTAAAAAGGTAATAGTAATAAAAAGAAGGCAAGTATACAAAGAAGCAAATAGTTAATAAAAATGAAAGATTCGTAAAATGATAATAACATGGATAAGTAAGCATATCAATGAATAACTAACTGCTTAAATATGTAGAAAATAAATGATGAGATGGATATTAATATTAAAAAAAAAAAAAGACAGTATGAGGAATGAACAGAAGGATAAAATAAATACTTAGTAAACAGAAAAACTTAGAAATGAGCGGAAAAACGAACTAACCAATAAAAAAAAGCAAGTAAAACAACCAAACGCACAAAGAGAGACGAATAAATAAATCATCTGTTCCCAGGTGTTACAACGACCGTGGAAAGTTCATTGTCCCTTGGAACCTTGAAACAGATGTCACAAGTCACAATCGGCACCTTTTGTTTTTACTTTCTTTTTTAATGTTGCTCTTTGGTATTTGTGATCATAAGCCGACTGGTGTTTTTTTTCATATTGTCCTTCATGCTGGTCAGATCTTAGGGAGGTTGAAAACAACATTTTATTCAAACAAACTTTATGCGTTTCCAAAGATTTTGTTCTATGGGTGGAGGTGAAAATTGTTTTTTTATGGCAATTATCAATGAGGAAGATTTTACGCTGTAGATTTCTGTTTGTTATACAAATGTAGAAATACACTTGATTATATAGACACAAACACATACTCATATACATATATATGTATGTATATACATACATACATACACACACACACACACACACACACACACACACACACACACACATATATATATATATATATAAGAAGATATAGGGTTGGGTAAAACATTGTGATATATGCAAGGTCAAAAGTAGCAAATAAGTGACAGTGACCAAGTCAGCAAACAAATAGATACACATATAATACTGTAGTCTTCTTAGGCACGAAGATATGCTAATTCAGTCGTATTCGACATAGGAAAATGAAAATGGTATGTCTCAGAAAATGCCAATATTTTCTGAGACATACCATTTTCATTTTCCTATGTGGAATACAACTGAATAATATATATATATATATATATATATATATATATATATATATATATATATTATATATATACATATAGTTTGTGAGAACATACACTGTGTCATTTAGGATATTCAATCCACCAAACAGATACGTACACATGCTGAAAGAACAAAAATTCCCCAAAAAGGAGAAAAGGTTCCAAGCAACCACCATTCCTTCCTGAGAACATCTCGTGACAAATTTGACTCGTGTGTTCCGCTTTGTATCATATTCGGAGATTTTCCTCGTGTTTAGCACATCATTTTTCTCGAGCCTTGAGGGCCAGGAATAGAAGCAATGACGCCAGTGTCCTCGGGTGCAATCTAAGAGAGAGAGAGAGAGAGAGAGAGAGAGAGAGAGAGAGAACCAGTAAAAGAGCTAATATGGCTTAATATGAGCAAAAACAGATATACAAGGAGAGAGAGAGAGAGAGAGAGAGAGAGAGAGAGAGAGAGAGAGAGAGAGAGAGACGAACAGGCCAAAGAAAGAACGTGGCTTACTATAAACAAAAAGATTAAGATACAGATAATTAAGGAGAGAGAGAGAGAGAAAGATAATGATTATAGGAAGAATAAGCTTTGGGGGTTAATTATCATATGAACATTATACCCCTTTGAAACAAGGGACATTTAAAGTTTTTTTTACATTTTTTCCCAAAACTTCTAGACTCGGCATAAGTTTTCATTTTATAAAGGGAAACTTCAGCAAAGTTTTCGTTTCAAATTAATCTTCAAATTTCGTTTTAGAGTATCAAGATTTACATAAGAGGAATAAAAGTCTCCAGCATTCGAACTTTTGTATAATTTGATTTCTGTCAACTCTGCAAGCCTTTAATGTTTTTGTTTTGTGATTGGTGTTTCTGTATAAGGTATATAACATTTAGATTCAACGGAATGGAATGCTTTGGATACGATTTTTTGTTTAAAATTGAAGCGTGCTTGAGTGAATTTGTTATAACAAACCACAGACGCATACATACATCGACACACACAAATTTATATAAATATATACGCATACATATACATACATATATTATATATATATTATGTGCGTGTTGGTGTACGTGTGTCTGTTTCGTTGTATGTGTATGTATGAGCGTCTGTGAGTATATGGTCCGACAAATATAGTTATACGGTTACTTTGATATCTCTTCTTTAATCCACCATCAGTTGCAGGTAGCATTTGGCTTGGGTGCAGCCGGTGATTCAATGAATTTTATATTCCATATGCTTGATAAATTTAATGGTTAATTCTCTTGTTCGTCGCATCCGATTCAATGCGATGAAAATCTCACTCGAAAACGGAAAGGCCAAAGTGGAGTAACTTGAGACGCAGGTTTGACTTGCATAAATATATATAATTGCCATACTTTCCTCTGGAAATGATCATATTTTCACCCCTTTCTTTTGATGTAGAGCACAGAATCCTCTACTCATATTTAACCATACAGTAACTTTAGATGATTATTTGAACGGGTCAAAATTGAAACTACAAAATAAAAAACCTTATTTGTCGTTCAGTATATTTATTGAATACAATTACCTCTTAATGAATAGAGTAAATTCTTGATATACTTTCAATGGAATACTTTCAGATCTCTGTTTGAATTATGGAAATTGGTTTTCGTGATGAACGTCATTTGATTATTTGACGTTTTGTATTTTTATTAAATACGTTTAACGTTAAAGAAAGATGCTATCTTTCTTTATATACTTTCAATGGAATACTTTTAAATCTGTTTCAATACAATGCTGAAGGAACAAAAGATTGGTCGAACTGAAAGGGCGTCGATAAAGGCCAGGTCGAGCGAACAGGTGGGGTCAAAAGCTGACATTTGTGCAAGAAATAAAATCATGCAAAAGATAACAATAATCCACAGCTCCCGTTACACACATCTAAGAATTGAACCCCCACCCATCTCTCTCTCTCTCTCTCTCTCTCTCTCTCTCTCTCTCTCTCTCTCTCTCTCTCTCTCTCTAGGTCTGTGTTAGTCTCTCTGTCTGTTTGTCTGACTGTCTGTCTTTCTCTCTTTACGTTATTTAATTATTAGTGATAATAATGATTGATAACTCAAGACTCGCTCGTTGTAATATAAGTTTTAACACGACTGAATTGGTCTTAGATTATCTTTAATCTCATTATGATAAATAACTCCCTTAAAGAACTGCTATTATTGACATTACTGTTTAATTATTCTTTGGTACCATCCAGGGAGTCAGTGAAGCATCGAGGATGCAATTTATGGTTCGATGTTGTAAGAAATTCAGGTCTATGCATTGCCTCTAGAACAACATTACTTTCATAAGTGTTTCCTTTATAAGTGCAAAGTGATTATTCATATAACTTCACTAATTCAATCAGTGATTACGGGCTTGACAAAATATAGCTTACTTAAGCTAAAGAAATATGGCCTGAATATAAAGACAATTAACTGAAAAAGCAAAGACTCGTGACACTCTACGGTGAGTAAAACCCACATTTAACTATCTCGAGTTTGACCAAAATAATGTCAAGTTTACAACAACGAATATTACTCCACTTATTCATTATTCCTCTGAGGGCGAGCTCCATTAAGATAATGCATCAGTGATCTTTCTAAACAAAAATGTCTTAAAAACGAAAGTTTTAATTACTATGAGTTATAAAACTTCTCTGGGGGTAAGAGTTTAAAAGTGACATAATAATAATAATAATAATAATAATAATAATAATAATAATAATAATAATAATAATAATAATAATAATAATAATAATAATAATAATAATAATAATAATAATAATAATATTCCTTCCATTTCGCTTTTGTTCCCCCTTATTACATTTTTGTTCAATGACTCGTAAGTTCTTTTTGTTGATACGATTTCTTTTCCCCATTTAACTTCACGACTTTATATAAAAAAGCATCACCGTAATAGTCTATAACGTGCCAGTTTTTTTAATACAAAAGTCTCGAGACAGAAAAAGGTCTCCTGCGATAAAGGAACTCAAGAAAAATATAATTGAGTTTCACGGTACCATCACATTAAGTGCTCGCTCGTAGAAAAAAGCCTTACGATGCCATTTGAATATGAAACACTCGGAAAATACTACCTCACAGAGACACACTTTTATTTAGTTTCTTGGAGCCGTATGCCTCGTTCCCGTTTTCTATGGGGTGGGCTCCACAGGGGTAACTCTTTAGTCTTCAGCACGTCTTAGGGACGAAGGACTGACTTTTCTGGTATCATCTGCAACTGGTATGGATAAGTATTTTTATTTTTGTATATTTTGTCTTGTAATATTTATACAATAAAGAAATTCATAATTCATATATAAAATTTATCATATACAAGTTGTTCACGAATTTAACGTAAGACCGCGATGAAATGGTTTGCCCATCTAAATCAGTTTACCTTGTTGTTCACGAATTTAACGTAAGACCGCGATGAAATGGTTTGCCCATCTAAGTCAGTTTACCTTGATGTTTACAAAGTTATTATTATTATTATTATTATTATTATTAATTATTATTATTATTATTATTATTATTATTATTATTATTATTATTTCAGATTAAAGCCATATCCACTAACGGGTTGTAGTTCTGAGGAAAGAAAATATGATAACCGCTGCCTCATTCATACGTAACTCGCTGAATTTAACATGAAAGCTTTCCCAGTATGTGTTTCCTAAACACACAGCTTCATTTCCTTAAGCCCCTTTTTCATATTACTAATTAATATCATACATGGATGAGTAGATTATATAGATTCAGAAATGTATACTTGGCCATAGAACATTACATATAACGTCAATGTCAATAATAATCTAAACCAGGACAAATTACTTTTACTGAACATTAGAAAATAATGATATACTTAGATTTTAAGATTTTCATTCAGTCCTTCACAAAGAATAATATTTGAAAAACCATATATGTATGTGTATATATATATATATATATTATATATATATATATATATATATCATATGATATGTATATAAACATCTGGCTTACAGAGATGTACAAATTCATGAAATTTCCCAGTGAACATGCGTATATATACTACCTACTTTTGCACAATTGTGATTGACCCAGCATTATAAATACTATTCATAACATTGTGTACGCTCGAAGGCATACAGGCATTCAGAAATATTTGAGTATATGTATGTGGCTATGGCTATGGATACATAATCTGCATACGAAGATATAACGTTGGTGGAGGCATTTCTGATTATATTTTCCGAAAGACAGTAAAAATAGAGAGAGAGAGTAGGAGAGGAGAGGAGAGAGAGAGAGAGAGAGAGAGAGAGAGAGAGAGAGAGAGAGCGCAGTAAATGAACGAGGAAATCCAGGCGACCTGTATGCCCTTGAGCGCGATCTTCTCTGAATGAGCCAGACCAGGACCTATAAGTTCAGAAATAGTTTCACAAAAAGAAGAAGAAGAAGAAGAGGAAGAAGAAGAAGAAGAAGAAGAAGAAGAAGAAGAAGGAGAAGAAGAAGAAGAAGAAGAAGAAGAAGACTTCCAGTTACCGAAAAATAATGTTCTCATCTTTGGCCCAACCTTCAATAATGACCTCCCATCGAGACCTAACCTCTAAGGTCACTAAGTTCACGCTTTGCCCTCCCTCAACAGAAAAAAAAGAGGGAGAGAAAGAGAGAGAGGAAAGGAAAAATGAACGGTTAGAGAGAGAGAGAGAGAGAGAGAGAGAGAGAGAGAGAGAGAGAGAGAGGCCGAGTCCGGAATGACTTGGACAGCGTCCGAAGAGGAAAAGAAAAGAGAGCAAAGTCTAATGAGAAAGCTGGAGAGGTGTGGCCACGCAGAAGTTTTGGATGGACCCACCCCCCTATGACGTCAGCGGGTGTTGTACGAAACCCGCGAGAGAGAGAGAGAGAGAGAGAGAGAGAGAGAGAGAGAGAGAGAGAGAGAGAGAGAGCTTACACGAAACAATGCGAGGGGCTGGAAGACATGGCAAGAGCGACTCATTCTGTAGGAGAGATGGAATAGCTTTTTGACATTTCATCGACCTGACATTTTTCTTGAAGTATTGAAGAGAACAGAAATATCGCATGAATGGAAGGAAGAAATGCTTGAAATATGACGGGAGACTTAATAGTGTGTGTGTGTTTTTTTTTTAATCCGATATATCACGTACCTAAAAATAGTGGCGGCGCATCGCCACGATCTGAAGTTTAGGAGAATGGATTTTATGGCTCTCTCTCTCTCTCTCTCTCTCTCTCTCTCTCTCTCTCTCTCTCTCTCTCTTTTATACACGCACAAATCTATCTGCCTATCTATCTAATGCGCTAAACCTCTCCTATTTTCTTTACCATAGAAAAGATCACCTTTCATGTTTTTGATCTCTCTCTCTCTCTCTCTCTCTCTCTCTCTCTCTCTCTCTCTCTCTCTCTCTCTCTCTTGCTGTTTGTGACTAATATCTAACAGAATCAAATCGATATCAACATGAAAGTGACACAGATACGCACAAACACACAGAAATTAATAGCACCGCTCGCATACAATGTCATTAAGACTGCGGATACACTGAATGAAAAGTTTTGCTTCGTTTTTATATCAATAAAAAATCTGAAAACTGTCGGATTCAAAATACAAAAACAGTTGCTTATAAAAACTCTTACTTGAAACTTGACTTTGCTAGCATTTGTAAAAGTGTTCAAGTATATAGCTTTAAATGTACAATAACTGCATGAATCTATAAATGTAAGTATTATAATTGCATTTGAGGGATTTACTGAAATATGAAGTGCATGTATGCATATGTATAGAGTCTACTGGTCACTATTTTACCAGCTACGTAACTAATAATCAACCGCAGTGTATGTTTACTAGCATAAACGTTTGTTCTTCTATTTAAGGTCACTAGCGAGCCGCCATTCATCAAGCTTGGCTGTGTGTACTACGAGGATTTACTGTCCTGTCTAGTAACCAAACAAGAGGTATGAAATGACTAATTCTCTCTCGGTATCCATCCCATTACAGGCGGACAGCGAGAGGGATTGGAAACCATTACTTCGCAGGAGAATGGGAATAAAACCGTAGAGAGAGAGAGAGAGAGAGAGAGAGAGAGAGAGAGAGAGAGAGAGAGAGAGAGATCAGAAGGAATTGTAATCCTTTCTATATAAGCAATATGTGGGATTTGATGCTCTATTTGAACTAAAATGGGGCCTATAACGAGACGAATTAAACTTCACAACAAGAGATAATATGGATTAGTTTTGATAAAACGTAACAATGATAGACTGAAGTTTTAGTCTGAGGAAGACATTAAAGTAAAAACTGAAAGCTTTAGTTTGAGGAATAATATTACAAGAATAGACCGAACGCTTTATTCTTAGGGAAAAAGCATTGGAAAGAGAAGGATAAGCGTTGAGGAAAAACCCGACAGAAATGGATTAGAAACCTTGTTCTGAGAATAATCATCATAAAAAGAAACACAAGTCAAGGGAACATTGCGGTTAAGGAATGATGTACTTCTTTGAATAAAAACATTGCAAGAAGTGACCGAACAGCTTTATTGTGAGTATAATCTATTATTTTCTAGAATACCAGCAAAAAGGTAACACACGTGGCTCTGAATTTTTGAGATTGCTACTTGAATTCATGGAATCTCAAATATATATATGATATATATATATATATATATATATATATATATATATATATATATATATATATATAGAGAGAGAGAGAGAGAGAGAGAGAGAGAGGGAACCTCATTATTATCAAAGTAGTTCCCCTTAAACAATTGGGACAATAAGGTTGTCCTTTTAAAGAAAAATTTAAACGTGTGGTAAATCAGGGTTGTTATTTAATTCAAGAAACTTTAGAGAAGTTCTAAATAGACCTTAGATTGAAATGAATGACGGATGTTGCTAAACTTTAATTCAATTACATATATATATCTATATATTATATAACATATATTATTTATATTATATATATAAGAGAGAAGAAGAAGAGAGGAGAGAGAGTAGAGGAGGAGAGAGGAGAGAGGGACCTGCTATTATTATCAACAGTAGTTCCTTAAACATTGTGGACAATATGTTGTCTTTTAAAAGATTTAACGTGTGTAACTCAGGGTTGTATTATTCAAGACTTTAGAGAAGTCTAAATGAGGAACTTAGATTGTAAATGAATGACGGCTGTTGCTAAATCTTTAATCGTTCAATTTCGTGTCATCCAAGCACGAACAAATACATAAATAAGCGTATCAGTGAGTCATGCGGAATTGAAATAAAATCCAAATCACTGGCTCGTAACACGATGGATATAATTACGTATCACGTAACGGATTCGACCGAGAGAATTCATCGCCGTTCCATAAAAATAGACCCCGAGCTCCTAAAATACCGCAACGTGACTATTAATTCGCTCCGTGACTATTCATAGCTCGAGAGCCAGCGTGAAATAACCACCTGCCTTTCGGAACGCGCTCCACTGCGTAGCATTCACGGTTACTATTCTCGGCGATGGCCGATTTAGGCGACTGCCTTTCGGCGCATGAACGAGTCCTTTTTTCACGAGCATTTTGGAGGAAAATGCGGACGCCAATGTGAACTCCGAAGGAGCGCAATGGGAATTCTTTTTCGTTGGTGAATGCGCGTTTCTTGCTGATTACCAGCGGGCATAAAAAGAGTCATTTTATGTGCGTATGAACGAGCCCGTCAGGTTATCGCTCAGAAGGAATAGGAAGAAAAAAGATAAGACCTCCTGTAGCATTTAGTGGCCTATAATCTTAAAATAGATAGAGAGAAATGTTAGACTTAACTAGATTGCCTCACAAAATCTAGTTTTAAGAAGTATCGCCCTAACCTTTCCGCTCTTTCTTTTTTTTTTTAATTTTTTTTTATTCATAGTTATTTTTATCTTGAACGTGTGGCTGACTTTTGAGCTGATTTCTTTTAGTTAACTAATTCTACATTATTATTATTATTATTATTATTATTATTATTACTGAAGATATTAACTGTTTTACAGCATTTAATTTGTATATAGCCTTCTCTATCGTCCTTGTAATTTTTAATTTCATATGAGGGCATATTGTATAAAACTGTAACTTATTTTGTTACCTTAATTTTTGAGAGGAGCCAATCTTGGTTATTTCAACTTGTAGG
>NC_087219.1:22991277-22993777 GCF_015104395.2 Macrobrachium nipponense
TAATGAATATTGGTGGGTATGATTAATGACAGTGAACAAATATTAGGTCAAGTCTATGTAGATCAAATGATTAGATTAGTTGTAACTGAAGACGATCCATTACCGTTGTAAGAAATAGCGCATTTTAGCTGGCAATGTCTCATTACAGATCAGATGGATTAATTTCGGCTCAAAAGACAATCCAAAGCAATAAGAAAGGGCTCGGTAAAGGAAGGAACGATCTAATGGATATTGTTTTTACCATAGACCTAATGGATAAATCCAAGCTAGAAAACGATCCATGAAAACAAGAAAAGATTCCTTGAATATAGAAAACGATCCAGTGAAGGTAAAGAAACGATCCGTTACAGCAACCAAAATAAAGGCTCGGTAAATGTAGAAAAGACCTATTACGAATAGCAATGTCCTCTTTTAGATCCAGTGGCTTAATTTCGGAAAAAAACGATCCCTAATTATAATAAAAGATTCGTTAAGGTACGAAACGGTCTTTTGAAGGTAGAGAAACGATTCATTACGAATCCATTATCGGTAGAAACGGTTCTTTATGAATCCACGAGATGATTAACAGACAAACAAAAACAAAGGATTCACTTTGTGTAAGAAATTATATACAATGACGTTTGAAAATGATTCATTGTAGTGAGAAACAATTAAATTGTGATTTTTATTAATGGGTTTGGGAGCTGTTGAATAAGTATCTGTAATAATGACTCGTTGTTTTGCCATAATTTATCGAAATCACTTAACTGATCACTAATCCCCGGACTATTTTGATTGTTTTATCTCAGCAGTGACAACTGATTACCTTCTAAATACTATTAAGGATGAATCAGTTACCTTCTCCCACAATCATTTAAAACTACAAACTGTTGCTCGTCGCTGATCATTATAACCCGTACAGATCATTGCTTGAAACAGTGACTATTGATCACTCGTTAGTCATTACCACTCAGTCATTAACCCGTGATCTGCAATGATAAAGTTTCAGTCATCTAATTCGGATAACCATTATCAATAACCGAAAATTAACCCTTCGTTAGACGCTCATTGACAATCCATTCTCATTAACTCTGAGAGTCGCCCGTTGATCATTGCCTATTAGTATTAGTTAATCAGTTACGTTTATTGATCAATTATCAACCTTCTACAACTACAAATCAGTGATTAAAAATGAAACCTTAACTAACGGATGGAGAGAGAGAGAGAGAGAGAGAGAGAGAGAGAGAGAGAGAGAGAGAGGTGAATGATTACTCGATTACTCTATTTATCTTGGGATTTTGTGTTTAAACCAATATAAATATTTGCCGTTTTCCTTCAAACAAGTAGAGTCTGAGATAACAATCCTTCAACACGAAGTGTAACGTACCTTCTATTGCGCATGTGCAGGGGGCACACACACTAGTATATGTTTTATACGTTTATATAATAATATTCATCTATATGCCTTCTCCTATTACAGGAATTGACCACAGGTGTGAACCGAAATCTCTCTCTCTCTCTCTCTCTCTCTCTCATCTATGGGAAAAATATATATATTTATATATTATAATATAATATATAATATATATATAATATATATATATATATATATATATATATATGTAGAGAGAGAGAAGAGAGAGAGAGAGACGAGAGAGAGAGAGAGAGAGAGAGAGAAGAGAGAGAGCTCTTGAAATAAACAAACATCTCTGTTGACTCCAACCAGACTTTCCAAGGAATATCCTATTCACAAAAACAGAAACGGGGTGAGATAAGCATGTGGAAAACTTGCCCCTATCGAAATTCGATGGTTTTGGGTTTATTACATCTTACCCAGAGATGATAAAAGACGAGAAAAAGAGAGAGAGAGGAGAGAGAGAGAGAAGAGAGAGAGAGAGAGGAGAGAGAGAGAGAGAGAGAGAGAGAGAGGTAGGTGAGGACTTTTGGGTTCTTCGACTTATTTGAGATTGGAACGCCAGGTGTGTGGATGAAATGACATAAAGGCAAAGTGGTGTTTTTTTTTGGGGGGTGGATTTTGTTCAAGCATGGGCTACTCACGGGTGGTAGATTCCTGATCAGAAATATGGAAGATGTTATAAATAATTTCTATGATGATGAAAACGATTTTCTATAAATCAATAAAAAGAGGTAATCGAATTATATAAACTATTATAAAAGAGATGTCACAAAGGGCTCACAATACCATTGAAAATAATTCTCAACCCATAAAAAAGAGAAGTAATTGTAGTGTAATGCCAACAGCAGTGGGTTCTAAATAAGGCCCGGATGACATGGAGTATGTTGCTATAATTTGATCTTCATTCCTCTTATCCTTCATACACTTGTCAATGTCTTTATGTTTGATTTTTATCATTATCTTTTCTATATTTCAGATTTAATTGTTTGTATGAACGGATTTCTGGGATGAGGTCGGTAGCCTCATACCCTCCTCCATCTTAGTAACTATCCATTGCAGTTGACTAGATACCAAATCCACTCTGCCAACGTGGAATCAGAGGGA
>NC_087219.1:22998777-23011277 GCF_015104395.2 Macrobrachium nipponense
TCGTCATATTTTCCTTTCTCGATCTCCTCTTAAACCCTTTATCATTCACTTATCTTAAACTTCTTCCTCTCGCATTCCTGTCACAGTCAGTTGCTCGGTGGGGCGGGCGGAAAACTGTTGCGCATCTACGTTTTTGTTTCGATATCTATATACCTTTCCATCCTTCTGTCTGTCTATCTATAGACAGCTGGTTGACATGAGCCAGACATTAGAGTCAGCTAAAAAGAGTCAGTTAATTGCGCCATCATCAAGTTTTGTCGGACATGAAAGATGTCCGTTTATGTCTTGGAAAACTTAGAAGACTTAAGAACGGAGCCGTGACGCAAAGAGACGTGGGTCCACATCTAAAAGAGCGAATAGCGTCTGTTATTAACTCATATCTAAGGAGCGAGTAGCGTCTGTTATTAACGTTTATTTAGAAGGATGCGTCATACGCTTTGAAGAGTAATTACGGGTCTTGGTAAATGGCAAATGACGCCTGGACGAAGCAATTTAGAATGATCAGATAACTTGAAAGTTCACCTGATGACGGCTTCCATGAAATGACTACCAAGAATTGTTTCAGAGCTTTGTCACGAAAGTATGGAAGTCTCCTCCTGCCTCTTCTCAGTTTACATATATTATGCTGGGAATTGTTCTTGGGCGCTTCTCGTTCCGCTGCAAACGTCAGTCTGCCCTATCCTACAGGAACTGAAGTCGTGGAATCCGATTTCTCTGTATGTCGTCTTCGTGCTCCGGGGTTCTTCTTCTTCCACCTCTTCGGAGAGAGAGTCTAGTATGTATATTTGTATTAGTTCTATGAATCCTTCAACCCGCTTTCTTCTTTTCCTGAGAGAGAGAGAGAGAGAGAGAGAGAGAGAGAGAGAGAGAGAGAGAGAGAGAGAGAGACAGATAATTATATTTGTCTTAGTTCTATGATTTCATTAAAATCGCTCTATTCTTTCTTCTTCTTCGAGAGAGAGAGAGAAAGAGAGAGAGAGAGAGAGAGAGAGAGAGAGAGAGAGAGAGAGAGAGAGAGAGAGACTAATAAGTACATCGGTCGTGGTCATACAAGTAACTGCTCATCCTTCTGGACAATTGTATTACGGACATAATCATGACTTGAAAATATCCATTTCACAACACCTCTGTCACTCCTTGTCGCCCGTTGAGTCGCACTAGTTTCGGCCAATTACGAGCCTCTCTGTCGCTACGCCACAAAGATGAGAACTTCATTGTTCGGAGCCAACTTCAAATGAATAACATTTAAAGTATCACCGAAGTTTCCCCTCACGCTTCACGCTAAGTTTGACAGACGTTGCTGCTCAACTCGGAAGAGGTGCAAGTTGAGTGTGATGAGAGAAGTGTGATCGAAATGAATTTATTTTCATTTAGTTTTTTTTCCTTTTCTTTTCGTTGTTTTTTCATCTTTCCCTCTTAAAATCATCAGCTGCGAACCTTTATGTTTGTTATTATGGCGTTTTTACGTTGCATGTAACTAGTGGTTATTCAGCAACGGGACCAACGGCTTTACGTGACTTCCGAACCACGTCGAGAGTGAACTTCTTCTATCACCAGAAATGGACATCTCTCACACCTCAATGGAATGCCCGAGAATCGAACGCGCGGCCTTATGGAAAGTGAGCAGGGTGTAAACCCAAGCAGGCTCCACAGGGAAATCAGCCTGCACATACAGACAAGTTACAGGAAAAGGCGATAAGTGAATAAATATGGTTGAATAGAAACTATAGCCGATACACCTGACATTCAGAAGAGAGCTGAAATTGAATTTGCTCCACAACTGCACTCGGAAAACTATTCCACGGTTTGGTTTGAGCCAAGACAAAACTCCAAGCACACTGAGTGGTTTTAAACCTGATGCTAGAACACTTCACACACACTGTTTGTAGCATTAGCAGCAGCCTGCTTAGTGTTGCAAGCAAAATACAGTGAGGTCAAGTAAAGAAGATTGCAGAGGATGTTCTTCGTTGTAGTAAACTTCACGTATTTTTATTTTAAAATTTCTATGATAATTTGACGTGATATTGCTATCCATATACAATGCTTTGGTCGCAACTGGGAATGGCGTTTGTTTGTTGAATTTAGAAACGAAACCGGTAAGTATATAAATGTATATTTCTTCAAGTTTTTGCTAACTTAAAATATGTTAGCGTATGAGCTTTTGGTAGAATATCAAGAAATGGATATAACGATTAATTTGTTTGCTATACTTCCGAGGCATGGCGAAAAAGAAACGTAATTTTTTTTACAGATATAAGATATACCTCCCTAACTAAAACTCATACCTAATCAGTAATTCAGGATAAAAAACAAACAGTGAACGTGACTCTTACCAAACTTGCTCATAAATCTCCACTTTCTCCTAAGTTAGTGTGAGCCATTAGGAGCAAGAAGATTGCCTCAGAGAGCCAGCCTGTTTGTAAGTTTTCGTACTGTTCCTCAAATACATCGCAAAAATCATGAGAACCAATACTGCACTAAAGGCTGCACACTCTTCGTGTGGGTAATTAAATTGCATTGTCTTGTGAATAGATTCCCTAATCTCGCGAAAATTCTTGGCACCATTTTTTGCCCGTCAATGTAATGGCATTCATTCGCTTTATAATAAGACTTTTATTTTCTAAAAATGTTCTTCCCCGACCTGAAAATGTGTACCTGTCTCATGACATTTAAATTTCTTCCAATTTTCCAACATACTATTCATGGAACCGTGACGGCTTCTCATTCTATTTGAAATCGTCAATATGATAGACTGGTAAACGTTATTAAACCTAAGCTGAACTAATCTTGAATTGTACAATATAATAAAAACATTTAACTGAGTTGGTTCAGTTTTCCATATTTTACCAACGAATTTATCACATTTCCTCTTGTTTTCGTTGCACTTTCCCTCTTTATAACTGTCACTGGATAAATTTGTGTCATGCAGTTCTGTGTAAATAATAATAATAATAATAATAATAATAATTAACTAATAATAATAATAATAATAATAATAATAATAATAATAATAATAATAATAATAATAATAATAGCCACATTTACGAGATGTAGCTGATCCAAATTTTGAACATGTCTTATTTCCCTTAGATTATTATTATTATTATTATTATTATTATTATTATTATTATTATTATTATTATTATTATTATTATTATTATTCTAAAAACGACATTCATGATTAAATAGCCAAGAAGAATGTCAATTTGTAAAGCAGAAGTCTTGAAAAAAAATTATGTGAACAGATGAGAGAGAAGCAGCCGTGCAAGATTAAGCAGAATTTGAAACAAATATAAAACATTTCATTTTGGTCATGCTGTAATTGTTCTCATCATGGAACTATTATGATCACAGTTGATTGAGGATTGGTAACCTTGTAAGGTTTTCCCTTCATAAAAAACTTTTATTTGTTTCTGGCCTTATTTGTTGTGACCATTGGGTAAAATAAGACATATTTCATCACACAACAGAAATTGGTTGAAATGAATCAACAAGGTCACAATGGTTGAAACTATAGCATCAGGGAGACCTCCATCCGCAAACAAAAGTGGAAGTAATTTGGTTGATCATATCACAAGATATCACTGAACAGAATTGTTTACAAACATGGGTTACCTAGAAGTTGAGAAAAGACCTTGTGGAAACACTTGGTTGAAGCCAATCACACACGTACGTTACTGCAAGTGACTATCTGGTTAAGTCGAAATTGGTTGAGAACTTTAAAAAAAGAACAGAATAAGAAAAGGTACTGCAGAAGAAATAGAATGAAAGTGAGATATCGTTCAGGAATACATTTATCGGATCTCTCTCTCTCTCTCTCTCTCTCTCTCTCTCTCTCTCTCTCTCACACCTTTCTTTTCACTTTCACTATATATTCACTAGATGATCGCATCATTCTTTCACATAATCCTTCAAGAGAGAGAGAGAGAGAGAGAGAGAGAGAGAGAGAGAGAGAGAGAGAGAGGCAGGCTCCTGGCATGCATCCAGAATCATGAAAGTGCTGAATGTAATGATTTGCGAAAGCAATGAAATTGTTATGTGTAGAGGTATCTATTCTAAGAATGATTAAATCAACGACGGAACGTGTTTGTGTTTGTAAGAGAGAGAGAGAGAGAGAGAGAGAGAGAGAGCGAGAGAGATAGGTGACTGCAAAACAAATAAATAGCGAAACGGAATGTCGAAGATCAAATTGAAACGCAAATTCTTATCAATGAATCGTATGAACTAACCACGACAAGGAACCTTCCCCCTTCTTCCTTTTTCTGCAAGAACTACAACACACGCGGGTTGAATACACCTTCGATAAGCATAGTGGCCGCGTTTTATCAATTTCATTTATCATTCCCCAGTGGTCTAAGGCACAAAACCGAACTAGATCAAATAAGAAACACATCTAGGGAATGACTTGCGTGCCCCGAAATCGCTAGTTGCGTGAGTACTTTATCAGCAGGTTTTTAACGTCTTCTAGTCCGTGCTAGAGAACGCGGCGTTTCTTCTTCTCTCCTTTTTTTTTATATCTTTTATTGCAGCAGCAGCTGCTGCTGCGAGAGCATACATTAGTAAGTCAGCCTCGCTTCGACATTTGGAGTAAATACCTGTAGATCGATCGTTTGCGTGTGTGTGTGTTTGAAGGTCATTTTGCTAAAACGGTCGACATTGGCACCTGAATTTTCGTTTCCTGTTGGGTGGGTTATTTCCTGGCTTCCTTTTTTCAGGGTCATATTATTATTATTACTATTATTATTATTATTATCATTATTATTATTATTATTATTATTATTGAACTATGTACTTGCCTTCTGCTCCAAATAGGAGAGAAGAGCACAGAATAAGAAAACGGTCGACCTAAATATAGCAACATACGCAATCAATAGAAATGAATCTATACCTTTCGATACGTTGTTCGTTCCTCCGTCGTGATTGCTTCATTTTTATAACGAACCGGAAGAAAATTCGGGAACTGTTCCACAGATTAAGATAAAAGAGGCCGTGACAGACCGTCATGTGAGTTTCTTTACGCTGCGTGTGCGGGGTAGGGGGCCGGGGGAAGGGTTTGCATTCTATCTTATCATCTTCACCTGGGGAACCCTCCAGGATCTTGGTGCCTAACATTATCTTACGCCGTCGGTAATTGCATTTAGGAATCGTGTTCTGTACCCTGCTCTTGTGGAAGATGTAACGTTACAGCGAGCAAAGAGAGATGTAAGTTACAGCAAGAGGCTAAAAATGTAACATTACAGCAAGGGAAAAGATGCATAATTACAAGGGACGGCGGATGTTGTTACAGCCAGGGAATGAAGAGGTAAGATTGCAAAGGAAGGTGTGAAATTACAACAGAAGGATGATGTAGTTACAGCGATGAAATACAGCTGTGAAATTACAAAGGAAGATGTAGAATTACAAGGGAAGAAATTACAGAGAAGGAAGAAATATCCCGTTTTTATTTTTTAACTGGAGCAATGCGGTGACTAGTTTTTGTGCTTGGAAGGGAAAGTACTAATTGATTACACGGTTCATAACTACACATTACAGTCTAGCGTTTCTCTATTATCTGCTATGTAAAGTGATTCGAGGTGATGATTGTATTAGTAAGTGTACAACTAATCAGAAACTCTTCCGAGTTCATAATGTCTTTCAAATCTCAACGAGAAGTCAAAGGTAGCAGAGATAAAAGAACTATCGTATTATCGTTAATCTCGTGTCGAGAAATAAAGATACCAGAGACAATAGAACTATTTTCCCTATTCGTTTATTTCTTAAGAAGACTAATTGATAGAAACTGAAGGGACGTATTTTATTTCTCTCGACCGAAGCAAACAAACAAACCAGGCGATTCAAAGGACGCTCCATTCACTCACTCGGCCTAAAAAACGGTGCCAAGCGCGATTGGCAGACCCATACCAACTGGGGAACATCTCGGCCTAACTTTACCCACTTTGTTAAACTTGGAATCGTTCCAGGCCTTTTACAGCGAGTGGAAGAAGACTGACTGTTCAGTCCGGGAATCCAACGCTGTTGCTTCTTACTTCTTCTTGAGCTTCGGAAAAGGAAACTTGCGAAGGAGCTCAACATCGAGTATCATAGCTCGAGAACTACGTTACGAAATGAACATTCTCCGGAATAGTGTCGTTCTATATCATTTGTCTTTGTTTTGCTTGCCAAAAACTGTAAGATTTGAGTGGGTGTGAGAGAACTATAAAGGGAAAATACTGAAAAATGTATCTATATAGTTTTTCTTTGTTTTTCCAAAACTGTAAGATTTGAGTGGGTTTGGGGGAACTATAAAGGGAAAATACTGAAAAATGTATCTATAATTTTCCTTTGTTTTTCTGAAAACTGCAATATTTGCGGGGAGGGGTAGGGGTTCAGATAAAATGGAATAACTGAAAACTGTGGTATTTTTATCACATATTTATTGGTGCAGATGACGCGCATTTGATTGACGCATGTACGTATATCATACATTATGTATGAGTTTGAGACAGAAACGCATCCAGAGGCAGAAGAGAAAAGTAAGTCATCTAAAGAACATAGGCATTACGAAACCATGTGTATTGAGAGAGAGAGAGAGAGAGAGAGAGAGAGAGAGAGAGAGAGAGAGAGAGAAGCTCTTTCGAAAGGATGGTGTTGAGTGATTTTAACGCGGTAAAAGAAGTAAAAACATCTATGGGAGTATAAATGCAACAGAATCATCCGCCGCACGCACGCGCGCGCATGAGCGAGCATTTGTGTGTGTGTGTGTGTGTGTGAGAGAGAGAGAGAGACAGAGAGAGAGAGAGCGAGAAAGAGAGAGAGAGATTGCACGAGTCCCTAGAGCGGCGTTGGGTGATTTTAACGCGACCTGCTGTCGTGAGACGTCTCCTTCTCGGGAGATCCTTGTAAGGTGTAAGGGAACTCGGAGACCAGATTTTGAGGCTGGAATATCGTTTCTGGATTTTCGGGGGTGAGGGGGAGGAAGAGGGAGGGGTAGGGACTGCGATTGTGGTAAAACCCACTGATCTTAGAAGAGTTTTTTTTTTATTTCTTACTTTTTTAAGGGGGGAGGAGATTTTTAAGGAACGCTCACGATCCTGGGAACAATACTTTTCTGAGAAGATTTTTAGGGAACACTCACCTAGTCCTTGAAGTCTGACGGGACATTTGGGGGAACACTCACCAATCCTTGGAGGAGAAGTTTTACGGGATATCTAAGGACAACAATCACCGAACCGATCCTGAGGACAATTCTTTTGGAGGACTTTTTAGGGATCACTCATCAATCCATGAAGGACAAATCTTTTTATAAAGGGAGCATTTTAGGCAACACGAACCAATCCATGAAAGAGAGACATTTATATATTAATTCTATATAGTTATAATTTGTGCGTGTTGGGGAGAGACTGAGGTAACACTCACCGATCCTGGGGACGTCGTAGGGTCGAGGACCTGAGCGGGCGTGCCTGAGGAAGTTGGTGGCTATGGAGGATCCAACCTGCTGCAGCCCTGCCACCACGGCCTCTTCCTCACCCCCCTGCTGCTGCTGCTGCTGCCCTCGTGCCACGTCCATTTCGGACCCAACGCTTACAGGGGCATCGCCGTCGTCGTCATCGTCTTCCTCGTCCACTCCAGGGCTTCCTCCTCTTTTACTCCAGGCCAGCCGCCGCTTCTCTGCCGCTGCTTCGCCTCTTTCCTCGTCGGGTATCTGCTGCTGCTGCTGTATCTCCTGCTGCTGAAGCTGCTGCAGGTCTTCATCCCCAGCAGGCTGCTGCTGCTGCTGCTGCTGCTGCGACTGATCCTGGGGCTGAGAAAGCTGCTGCTGCTGCTGTTCTTCTTGCTGCTGCTGTTGTTCCTCCTCCTGCTGCTGCTGCTGCTCGATGGGAAGGAGGTCTCCGCGGGCCACATTGTGACGACGATAGAGGTGCGGATACTCTAGCTGGGCGTTCGCGGGCAACAGCAGCAGCGACGGCGGCGGTCTGTGTTGTTGGTGGAGATGGTGGTGATGATGGTGCTGTTGCTGCTGCTGCTGCTGTTGGGGAGACTGCTGCTGGGGCAGCAGCAGCGGCGGCGGCGGCGGGCGATGGTGATGGTGTTGATGGTGTTGGTGGTGGAGGGCTGTGGCTGCCCGCACCAGGGCCAGCAGGGTGTTGCTGCTGCTGCTGCTGCCGCTGCTGCCGCCGCGGGGCCGTTGGTGGTGATGGTAGTAGTAGTAGTTGCTGTTGCTGTCGCTGTTGCTGCTGCTAATGCCAGCACTGGCAGTCGACGACGCTAGGCAGGGTTCACACGCGCACACCACAGCCGCGAGCCAGAGAACCAGCCCACTGCTCTGCATGGTACGCGCCGAGCGAGCTGGCGGCCAACACTGCACTGAGCCGCCCTACAAGCGCCCACCCCGAGTCGGTGGGGCGGTCGCAAAGCCGGCCCACACCTGCTCGCGCCGACGGACCATGCCCCGCCCCCCCCTCCCTCCCCCCGCACCCCCCCAATCCCTCCCAGGAGTTGGGTGGCTCTTCCCCCAAAACGCCCCCACGCCCCGGCATCATGCCGCCTGCTGCTGCTGCTTCTGCTGCTGCTCTCTCGGCCACACGGCCAGACCTTTCTCTCTCTCTCTTCTCTCTCTTCTCACACCTTCAGGTTGCCTCCTCCCCTCACACACACACGCCACCGCCGGTACCTCCTCCTCTTCCTCCTCCTACTACTCAACCTATTCCTCAGTCACTCCTCCTCCTCCTCCTCCTCCTCCTCCTCCTCATGTCCCTCGCTCCTGTGCCTTCGGGAGAAGACGCTTCTTCCAAAAGGCGCCTCCTCCGGAATCATATACTCACCCTATGATTTATCAGCCCTAAATTGACGAACTCTACAGGACCCAAACACCCACTTTCAGGGGTCCCCCGCCCTCTCTTTCTCTCAATCCCAAGTTTCGTCCATTCATTCAATGGAACCCACCCACGCCTTCTGCCCCCACCCCACCCCCTTCTCTCTCTCTCTCTCTCTCTCTCTCTCTCTCTCTCTCGGCCGGTGCCCCTCCCTCCTACGGCCTGCCATGAATAGACACACACACACACCACTCCCTCCTCGTCACCCCTTCGAAGCCCTTCCCTCCTGGCGTCCTTTCGCTCTAACTTAACTATATTTTGTTCGGTCACTAATGACTATCTGTCTGTCTGTCTGTCTGTCTGTCTGTCGACTGTCTGTCTATGTATTTTCTCCTCCTCCTTTATCTGTCTCTCGGTCGACCCGTCCGTCCCGCTACTTACCGCTCTCTGTCCCACCATTTCTGCTACGATAACAATCTACGTGCAGTTGATGCGTTTTAACTATCGTCATGCAGATTATTCAGGGGATGTCAAGAACATTTGTGGCGGGCATTTCTCTCTCTCTTCTCTCTCTTCTCTCTCTCTCTCTCTCTCTCTCTCTGTAGATATATATATATATATATAATATATATATATATATATATATATATATACATATATGGAATAAGAGACATGAGAACTTATCGAAGCACAAAATAAACTTAAGAAGATGTATTTTTAAATGCGGCATGAAAATGATAATTGCTTGGGATATTGGAAAGCAAGATGTGGGTTTCATTATCATTATTATTTTTATTACTTACATAACATCCATTCGGAAAGTGTCCCTCTATAGAAGTAATATAAAGTTAGCATATCGCTATTTTCTTCGCGTCTCTTTAATCATTCTGGCTTATTATTTCATTCACTCACTTTTATTCAATCATCATCATCATCATCATCATCAATCATCATCATCATCATCATCATCATCATCATCGTTATTATATTATTATTTTTATTATTATTATTATTATTATTATTATTATTATTATTATTATTATTATTATTATTATTATTATTATTCCCGATATCTGTAAGGATAGCTGCATGATATATTGAACTTTGTTTTAATCAATAATAATAATAATAATAATAATAATAATAATAATAATAATAATAATAATAATAATAATAATAATAATAATAACTCACTTGACTCACGTTCTTAAATATAATTTGATGAGAAGCCTGTAATAGAATTCAACTCTATTTTTCTATGCTTCTCAAAATATATTTTGCTCTGATTTTTCGTCAATGTAAAAAGAAGAAGAAGAAGAAGAAGAAGAAGAAGAAGAAGAAGAAGAAGAAGAAGAAGAAGAAGAAGAAGAAGAAGAAGAAGAAAACTTACTTCCTTGTTTCTTTCTGCTGAAGGTTTCAGCAATTTGGTTTGATTTCTGGACGGGTGCTGCTGGGTTCATAGGAACGCCTTGACAGACCCCTCTCTAATTGGCTGGTTTGGGGGGGAATGTTTCTGACACGTCCGCTCATTGGTCAGAAATAACAGGAGGTGTGGAACCTGCCGACTTATTTTGATTTCTTGCAGTTTTTATGGATTTATACGTGGTTTTAATCTGTTTAAAGCATTTATAACAGTCACCGGCTGACACATGTACACGCAATATTGTACAGCGCCTCACTTATGATTCTAATGTGTAAGTGCCACATGACCGGAAATTATTATTATTATTATTATTATTATTATTATATTATTATTATTATTATAAACCATATTTGAACTACCAAAAAGTACCAGAAGTTAACAAGTGTAATTCCGTCACTATTAACGGAACCGAAGTGGCTATAGCAAAGTAAGTGAAATATGGTGGGCCATGTCCGTAGAGCTTTTCCACCATACGCTAAGCTTCCATTAGCCAGCTAAGAACTAATAAATAACTTTTGCGTAAGCTCTGCTAGGAGGCGGTAACGTATCCTCTGAACTAATGGTCTCTCAGTCAGTTAACCAGTACAAAATTAGGTCTTATTAGTACCTGGATAGTTGACTGTAAACGACATTTAGAATACGCACCAACGACCATCTGCGAGCACATGCTCATAGGTAAGCAACCTCTTTCTAACAATGAACACGACAAACGAACGAGAGAGTTCCACTTCAAATCAGGTGACGTTGTAGCATCTGAAATTAAATCTTTTCCAGTATTTACTATGCGAAAAGGAAAAATCTTTGGATTACGCCTTTCATTCACCTTTTTTTTCTTGAATTTTGCAAGGTAATTGAAATCGTTATTTCCGGACCTGAGAATAAACAGATATCCACCCACGACCATAGACACATATATACTATATATATGAGTATATTATGTATGTATATATATATATATATATATATATATATGTATATATAGTATAGTATATATATATGTATATATATATATATATATATATATATATATATATATATATATATATATACATATATGTAATTACGGAAAGTTGAAAGCCTCATTGGCCTGTGAAATGATCTGTAAAATACACTAACCCAGCCTTCCGGCCATATTGGAACTCATTGCCTATCAAACGAGACTCTTAATAACTAGTCCTGAGATTTTAAATGCCAATGGCTTCTGCCACTGACTGGCGAGCTACGTTGTTCGATTATACCGATCAGTGCAAAACTCGGAACACTCGACCATCCGTGTGAGGTGCTTCCTTGTATCAACTGGTATAAATGAGAAACTGTTGAAAATGAAGGCAAGAGAAAGTTTGTGTTATAAAGGCATGAATTGCATTTCTTTAAAGACGATTAGGCGTTTTTTCTGTAACATTTGTTCTACAAAATTCAACGTACTATGGTTGTTGCGTAAATTCAAAAGATAATTTTTGCAATGCTAGTTTCAGTTTAACTGTCCGTAGTTCAGTCTAGAAACACGAATAAAATTTAACAAAAATAAGTAATAAACGGAATCATATAATATTAGAGAAAACCAAATCATTATTCAATGGTTCACGTCAAAAAAGAACGTTTTTATTATTATACATATTCGGGCAAAATTTCCTGCTTGCAATAATAATAATAATAATAATAATAATAATAATAATAATAATAATAATAATAATAATAATAATAATAATAATAATAATAATAATAATAATAATAATAACAACAATGGTAGAAGCAGAAATACCTCATGTTACGAATTAACTATTTACACAAACAACCATATCATCTATAATCCTCTCTGAAATTAAAAGTATACTGATAAGACGTCTGAGCGATAAAAAGGGTAAATTTAGACGAGAAAATCATGTGGGCGTCGTTGCAAATTTTAATAAAAAAGTGAAACATGCGTTGACGAGCTGCAGCTCTGATAAGAAAGAACAACACGGAAATGAATTTTCTCTAATCTACATTATTTGTCAGAAAACGACGAGCGAAGTCATTGTACTTAAAAGCATGTGAGCTTATTCGGTCTGGTTTTCATTCAGTGGTTGTTCAGGCAACACTCCTCAAAGTAACAATGTCCTTTTTTCGCTATTGTGGTGACGTAGATTCTTTTGCATCCCATATTTTGTTCGGTCAGTTTAATATATAAACTTGTTTAGATGCACTGAAGGTCAATGCTGATTCTATTCATTATAGGACACATACGCAAAGGTACATACAAACTCTTTATAATCCTGACCCTTATCCCAAACAAAAGTGGGTTT
>NC_087219.1:23023777-23026277 GCF_015104395.2 Macrobrachium nipponense
ATTAAAAACCGATCTGTAGAATGAGATAGCAACCAATAACGGTAGTTTGGTGAATGAAACTGCTGTTTTTGCTCAAGCAAGAAGAAAATAGCTGTTGTAGAGCTCATCTATGAAGAAATAGTCAGTTAGTATGAATTAAAAATCGATCTCTGGAATGAGATAGGAATTAATAGTTAATTTAATGAAAAAAAAAACTTCTGTTGTTGCTCAAGCGACAAGGACATAGTTGTTTTTTGAGGTCATTTACGAAGAAATAGTTTGAGTTAGTATGAATTAAAAATTCTCCTGTCACAAATGCAAAAACACAAGCGGTGAGTCTCCCCTTTCATCTCGAAGAACAGAGTTTACGTTACTTATCAAGATGGCTGCTGGGAAGAGTCAGACGGAACAGCTGGGATGACATCTAACCTTTGAGGAGATCTCTTAAGCTGTTTACAGCCACGGATCCTTCCGAAATATCTTCCTCCGGTGGGTCACGGAGGATGAGGTGCTCCTCGTAAGAGTATAAAGGGCGTGGGCTTACGTCCTGAACTTTCATGGGTGACCTTTTTAAAGGTCTTCCTCGTGAGACTTGTTGGGGATTTTGTTCTTGAACATCCAAGAGAAAAAATCTAGTGTCGGAGGAACTGTCTCAGAAGAATCTTTTAATATTTGTGTTTTCTTTTTGGCTTTTTCTTTTCTGTTCAGCATTTCTTTCATTTGACTTAATTATCTTTAATCATTCTCTGTAATTTAATTTTAATCGTCCATTGCTTTACTTTCACTTGACGTAATTAATGAAATCATTAGAATGTATATAGAAAAGTTGGGAAATGTTAGAATTTCTCCCACTGCATCTATTCACCATTATTTGTTTAGTTTGGTTCTTGTAGATCTCTGAAACCACGACGCTAGAGCAGTCTGTTCAGTAAATAAAACAGATTTGGCCATTACTGAGAAAAGACTGGTTTACCTCACAATAGTATATTTCCATCTTGTAAGAAAAATAAATTTGGTTTGTACAGAAAATATGTGAGGTCAACTATTTTTTCGATATCAACTTATATGACTATACATACATACTACATATATATATATATATATATATATATATATATATATATATATATATATATATATATATATATTATAGCAGTTTTCACTTGCGCAGCCTCTAACAAGTAAAAGCTTTCAATCGTAATAATAATGATTCAAGTTTTGGCAAGGCACGAATTCCTCACTCTCTTCACCCTAGCGATCTTAGTGCTTGAAAGCCTTTATGAATTCTCTATCTCTACTGAACGAGGCCTGGAATTCTCTGAGAACATGCAGCCCTGCTGAACGAGGCCAAAGCGAGGCTAGGAATTCCCAAGACATATTTTAATTGAAGGAAGCTTGGAATACTCTGAGAACGTGCAGCCCTGCTGAGCGAGGGCAGAAGAAAGCTAGGAATTCCCGAGGCATATATTTGTCCTGAACAAAGTTTGGAAATCTCTGAAACATGCAACCCTGCTGAACGAGGCCAGAACACGCAGCCTTCTGAACAAGGTGAGAAGGGTGATAGGACTTTTCCGAGACATATATTTCTACTGAATAAAACTTGGAATTCTCTGAGAACATGCATCCCTGATGAACGAAGCCGAGACGTGCAGCCCTACTGAACGAGGCGAGAACATTCAGCTCTGTTGAACAAGGCCAGAAAGAGGCTGGAACTTCTCCGAGACATATTTCTACTGAACAAAGCTTGGAATTCTCTGAGAGCTTACAGCCCTGCTGAACGACACCAGGACGTGCAGCCCTGCTGAACGAGGCCAGGACTGACCAGCAGCCAGCCATTAAAGGTACAGTACCCCGAGGAAGGCTAACCTGTGAACTTAGCTTCACATTTTGAAGGCGGTAACTATTCTAGAACCATTCCACGACCGGGTTAATTATGCACCCGAATCTTCATCCCCTGTTAATTAACTACTAATTCTAATTGCATCCTACGCTTCACTTGTCTGAAGGCAGACAGAAAACTGTCAATAAAGGAAAGACTGTTTACTGCTTCAGTGGGTGTTTGTTTATTCTCGTCGATCTGGTTTTTCAGTTTTATTTTAATTCTTTTTTTTGCGAAGCTTTCAATTGTTGGAAATTTAAATGTCCTCGTTTGGCTTGTATCATTTGAATGTTTTCACAATAATAATAATAATAATTAAAATAATAATAATAATAATAATAAATAATAATAATAATAATAATAATAATGAATGATTAGGGGGTACACCTAATGCCGTAGAAACAGCCATTATGTTTAATAATAATAATAATAATAATATAATAATAATAATAATAATAATAATAATAATAATAATAATAATATAATAATAATAATAATAATAATAATAATTATAATTGATATCCATGTCAGTTTAGGCTGGGTGTCATATTGATCATTACATAAAGATCCCCGGAATTGGAAGTGTTTCAAATAGCACGCTAATAATGAAGTTCATATTACCTTGAATAACGACGCCAGTCA
>NC_087219.1:23033777-23036277 GCF_015104395.2 Macrobrachium nipponense
GAGATTAGTATCTAGAATCCGACACACCTGGAGAATGAGTAACCTTTCCAAACAAGCATAAACGTGGGTACAATTTAAGAACAAAAAGATTAAGTCCAACTGCTCAGACACAGGGACAAGACAATTAAAGAATTATACAGGGCGACAGCTGACCACATACAGATCTTTGGTAAACAAAAACTTATTCACAAAACATATTAAACATACGTATACAAAGAAAATATATCTAAGGCAACTAATTTGTATTCAAGTCTGTAATTATATCTTTGAGGTCATTCTTAAACATGTTACAAATAATAAAAGGTCTAAATGAAACAGGCCACGACTAATATTAAAGTTACAATGGGAAGTAAGTTGTATTATGGCGGATTCTAAAAGATTTCGTGATAAGACATCTTTTGAATTTGCAATTACTGAACTACCAATCCAATTTATCCGGTGGTTGTTTTTACTTAAATGAATGAATATTGCATTAGATGTTTGCCCAGTTTTGACAGAATATTTATGCTGTTTCAATCTTACTTCTATGCCCTTGCTCGATTATCTGAGATAAAAGGAGGGGCAGTCCATACATGGAATTTTATATATTATGTTGTTGCTTTCCCTGGGGCCATTTTGTATTAACATTCCTTTTAGTGTGTAATTATAGGAAAAAAATAAGGTTGACCTTAAAGGCTTTTAACAATGATTTAATGGTTTCAAATCCGTTAAAATAAGGCACACTGAGAATGATCTTAGAATTTTCTTTTTCAGTGTTACTTACACTATAAAACTTTTTGTGGGCTTTATCATAGCAAATATCTAATATATGTGAAGGATAACATAAATCTTTCCCTATTTTTTCTTACGTACTCAATTTCTAGATCCAAATATTGGGGACTGACAATACGCAATGCTCATAAAAACATATTCAATGGTGAATTTTATCAACAAATATTTGGCATGGCAATGGGCAACCCTTTATCACCACTCCTCTTGAACTTGTACATGAAATTCTTTGAAAAACTCTTTTTACCTAATATCATTTATATTCCTGTAAAGTGGTAAAGATATGTTGATGATAATTTAGCTGTTTTACCTACTGGTATTGATGTAAATGATTTACTCTCTAAATTAAATAACTAGGTACCATCGATTAAGTTTACTCTAGAATTGAAAAAAGACAATTTCCTCCCTTTCTTAGATGTTTTGATACATAGAGAACCATTTCAATGTAAATTCAGTATTTATAGGAAACCAACCAACAACTTAACTTATGTTCATTTCTATTCAGGCCACCACCTTAACATCAAAATATTAATTTTTTCTTCTATGTTTTTACGAGCATTGCGTATTGTCAGTCCCCAATATTTGGATCAAGAAATTGAATACATAAGAAAACTATGGGAAGATTTATGTTATCCTTTACATATATTAGATATTTGCTATAATAAAGCCCACAAAAAGTTTTATAGTGTAAGTAACACTGAAAAAGAAAATTCTAAGAACATTCTCAGTGTGCCTTATTTTAACGGATTTGAAATCATTAAATCATTGTTAAAAGCCTTTGAGGTCAACCTTGTCTTTTCATATAATAACACACTAAAAGGAATGTTAATGAAAAATGGCCCCAGGGAAAGCAACAACATAATATAAAAAAATTCCATGTATGGACTGCCCCTCCTTTTATCTCGGACAGTCGAGCAAGGGCTTAGAAGTAAGATTGAAACGGCATAAATATTGTCAAAACTGGGCAAACATCTAATGCAATATTCATTCATTTAAGTAAAAACACCCGCCGGATAAATTGGATTGGTAGTTCAGTAATTGCAAGATCAAAAGATGTCTTAGCACAGAATCTTTTAGAATCCGCTATAATACAACTTACTTCCCATTGTAATTTTAATATTAGTCGTGGCCTGTTTCATTTAAACCCTTGCATTTGTAACATGTTTAAGAATGACCTCAAAGATATCATTACAGACTTGAATACAAATTAGTTGCCTTAGATATATTTTCTTTGTATACGTATGTTTAATATGTTTTGTGAATAAGTTTTTGTTTACCAAAGATCTGAATGTGGTCAGCTGTCGCCCTGTATAATTCTTTAATTGTCTTGTCCCTGTGTCTGAGCAGTTGGACTTAATCTTTTTGTTCTTAAATTGTACCCACGTTTATGCATGTTTGGAAAGGTTACTCATTCTCCAGGTGTGTCGGATTCTAGGTCCTAATCTCCTCATAATCCCTATCTGTCACTTATACGACCTTTCCTGTACCTTCAATTTCTCATGTAAGTCAGTTTGTCTGCTAAGTAAAGGACGTAGAGTTGAAAGATCCTGCAGAGACTCCGTTGTTTGTCTTTCCTTCGTGGCTTATACCTATATATATATATATATATATATATATATATATATATATATATATATATATATATATATATGTATATACCGGCGCGCACATATATATACATACAAACACACACACTCATATATATATATATATATATATATATATATATATA
>NC_087219.1:23046277-23056277 GCF_015104395.2 Macrobrachium nipponense
CTTTTACGAGTTCGAAAGGTACGCGTATTTATTTTTGTGTGATGTGTTTATGTTCGCATTTATTTGAGTTTGATACACACATATATGCACATGCTCATATACATACACACACACACACAACACACACACCACCATATATATATATATATATATACATATATATATATATATATATATATATATATACATATCATATATCTATATATATATATAATATATATATATATATGTAAAGTGATTACATAATAAAACATATGGAATGTTATTCCATATCATATAAAAGACTAAAACTAAAGAGGTCAACCAGATTGCTTGCAGGATAAATGATCAGACCCGAGACGCTAAGATGACGTATACCTGTAGTCATCATTTGTTTTGAAAACATTAGTCCACGCTCCCTGCTTGAGACAACTACCGCGACCTATAATTCAAACGGCCTACGTGATCTATAGTGTGTCTCATTTTGTATGTATGTTCATATGTTCGAGCTACTGTCTGCTTCCTTTATGATTGTAACCGAGATGGTAGTTAGAATAGAGTTAGCCATCATCATTGGCAGACCTGTACCTCTTTACCTAAGTTTTATCATGTAGAACAGAACAGAATAGAATTAGCCATCATCATTGGCAGAAGCGATCAAGCTATTCGTCATTTAGAACGACCTGTACAATCCTACTTGATCTTCACCATGTAATCTCAGAAGAATATATGTATTTTTATACTTCGTGGTTTCTACTAGAACCTCACATCATTGCCGAATCATCATGAGTTTAACACATCGTCGTCATAACCAAAGAAGATAATACCGACTTCGTAAGTGATCTACAAACCCCAAGACACTCCAACGAATATGGAAATGCAATACCAACCGACTTAGCGTAAGATTATCGCAAGTCTAACATTACCTCATAGGGCGCCTTATTATACGAGGCAACAGCCCTAAGAATGGTGGCAGATTACCAGAAGAACTCTACAACGTTTCTTTCCAAGAAAAACCAGAAGAATGAATAATGTATATCAGAGTCAACGACGACGAAAGCAAGAGATTCTTCAAGCAAATCTTTAGTATCATCGTTTAGTGAGCGACTTCAGAAAACAACAAGAACTCTACAACGTCTTCCGAAGAAAAACCAGAATAATGAATAAAGTATCATCAGAAGTCAACGACGACGAAAGCAAGAGATTCTTCAAGTAACGTAGTATCATCGTTTAGTGAGCAATTTTAGTAGTGAATAACTTCAAGAAACAAACCCGACGTGTCTTTTTCCTACGGCAACGCAAGCTTCGTCTCTCATTAGAATCATTCAAGAAAACATCGTTATTGAGCGTTTCCGGCACTTCAAGAAACAAACCGAACGCGTCTGCAGCATCGGATCTTCAAGGGCTCGAATCATCCAAACAACGCGCACGGGGAAACTGAAGCCAAACCAGGTCATCCGCTAAATAGAGAAGGAGGGCCAAGGGCACATCGTTATCGGAACACCGTGACTTCCCACAAAACAAGCTAAGTACAACCTTTTTATTCATTTGGAGTAACTTTGAGTGTTTCCTTTGCAGGTCGAATTTCGTTATTCCTGTGGCTGAAGTTATGAGACATTCTTAATCTTACCTTTTTACAGAAATTATCTACATCATTGAGATTTCGCTACTGCGAGTTTTTATCTTTGAGTTTCTGTTTCCAGAAGTTCTCCTGAAATATCATAATCATATACGATGTTAATTTTATCATTTTGGGTGATTATTAATCCTTTACGTAACAAATCATATTAAACAGTGAATATGCGTTTACGCAGTGGACGTCTGTATTTATACAGATGTATGGATAGGGTCGTTAGGCACCGTAGTGATTAGAAAACACACAAAAACAAGTGGAACACCCGTACAAATCTAGATAAATTAGAGGTAACACTATTTCGGGTATGACAATAAATGCTCCTTTGCAAAGTCCCGATCGCAGTTTTATCCTTGAGTTTTTTGAGTTATATGCATAAAATATCGAACCTCAATGACTCAACTTAACTTTAGAAATACGGCTGGATTGCAAGGAATAACATGTCTGTAAAAAACTTTCATTAGGCTAAATGCGCTGACCAGGATCCCTTACTATTTCAAATTTTAGCAAAGAATGAAGTAAACAACAGCAAGTATAAACAGTTAATATTGAATGCAGTAGAGAAATTTTCCTATGAATATCACGACCGTATCAAGTAATCAGAGCAGGTTCTAGTAATTTGAATACAATCAGTAATTATAATAGTGGTGGATTAAGCCCGACTGTAAGCGCCGTAAAAATGAGAATATCTTGTTTTATTCCTTTAGTACACGTAATATCCTGTATTTACGGACTCACCGTCTGTTGTTCGAACTTCCCTATTGAGAAGTCCAGATAAGCGAGCGCTTACAGATACCTCTATAGTTATAAAAAAAAAAACATTGATCTGTATCTAGCGTAATTGTAAGATATCCATCTAGGGGTATACAAAATATTATCTTACCTCCTGCAAAATAAGGCGTGTTTATCAAAGGAAAATTCTATAAACCTTCAAAAATATTAAAATCCGTTTGAACAAAAAGAGACAGTTAATCAAATAATAACTTATATAGAAGAACAAATAATTTGTCTCATAAATCGTGATATTGTTCAACGACCCAACAGAATTCTCCCACAACCGCAGTCGCAGTTTGCATGCAAAATCTCGAGACGCATGCGCCCTCGAATGTCTTAGTGCGTGTAAAAAGACTTTGCTGGGAAATGAAATTTTAATCCTTCCTGACACTCTGAGATATAACGATTTCCGCGAACAAAGCCCTATACACGGTTGACTCGCAGCAACAAGTTAAATCTAGTGATCCACAAACGTATACATATCGTGGATACGGAAGTTATAAATATCGCATTTTTTATTGTTGCTAATTTTTAATCCCGCCCAATCAGTCGTAGATGAATCTCTCTTATACCCTATCTAAAGTAATATCCGTAAAGTCATTCAAGCAGAGGTGATTCAGCAGAAATTTTTTTTATCTTTTATCTGAATACCAGGAAGTTTCTCCACTAGCGAGTGATCTCTGGGGAAAAAACGGATGTCATTGAAAACAAAATACGGTTTAAGGACAAATATAAAGCTATATACGTAGCTTCGTATAGACCCCCAATGAAATGTCAAAATAGAGATAAATGACGAAGTTGAAAAATGTGAGTAATAGGAGTCATTGGGAAATCAAGTAAGCCCATATAATTTTTCCCTCAAACGTCATGCCATAAAAGATCGGACTTGGCGTATCTGCGTAGATTTCTGTTGCTTAAACAAGGAAACGATTCCCGATAGTTTCCAGTGCCATGTACCGACGACATCTTATCTCTGTTAGGTTAGAATAAATTTTTCACCAGCTTGGACTTACTTAAAGGCTTTCACTAGATACCATTACCTAAGTGATTGTACCTCATACACCGTTTTCAGCACCCTCAGGGGACATTATCAATTTTTACGTATGCCTCCGGCTTACGTTGCACCCCAATTACAATATAGTGTTTGGAGACTTTTAGGGGATACCCTACATGCCTATATGATTGGTCTTATAATCTTTTCTAAATACCTTAGAAGTACATTCACATAAACTAGAGCTAGTGCTACAGAGACAAAGACAAATAATCTCAGAGTAAAATATCTAAATGTGAGTTTTTAAAAACCGAACATGTTTATCTAGGTTTTATGTGTCTAGTCAAGGTCTTAAAGTAGTGCATGGTAAGGTGTCGGCTATTCATAACTTCCGGTACCTATTAACGTAAAAAGGGGATAGAGCACTTTTGCGCTGTAGTGGGTATTACAATCGTATGTAAATATGTAACTCTTCAATCATGACAGCTCCTTTAACAGATCTTACGAAGAAGGGCGTAGATTTATTATGGTCTGAAAAGCATCAACAGGCATTCGATATCTTAAAAGCGGAATAATGCAGCTCACCTAACTTAAAAATCCCTGATTTAAATAAGGAATTTTTTTTTATTGCAACACGCCTCAGACCAAGGGGTAAGAGGGGTACTACTTCAGTAATATGATAAACAGTTCTTTCCTATAGCTTTTTATTCATGTAAACTAAAGCCCTCTGAAAGTAAATATGCAGTAATAGGCAAGGAAGGGCTAGGTATCATTAACTCACTAGTACATTTTAAGTTCATAATCTACGGCTATCCTATTAAAGTCCTTACTGACCATAAGTCACTTACCGAGTTTTTCGGCTTTAATCACAGCCCCAAAGGAATTCGGTGACATATGATCATTCAGGTTTTGGAGCCAAGTTAAGATATCTACTGGGAAAGCAAATATCATAGCTGACGCATTATCCCGCAATCCCGCACCATACTGCAAGGAACCATTAATTGGACTAAAAGATATAGAAATATCCGTGCCTATTGTTAAAACCGTATCTAAAAAAAAAAATTCATTAACCCAAGAGATCGCGAGCATTGAATACCTGGGTTGGAGTGCCGAACTATTACAAACTGAACAAAGCAAGAGTCAACAGCAATAAGCAAAACAATAAACACTTCGAACGGAAACAGGGTCAGCAGCAATAAGCAAAACAATAAACACTTCGAACGGAAACAGGGTCAGCGGCTAAGCAAAACAATAAACACTTCGAGCAGAAACCCTAAAGCAAAAGTATATTTAAAATATGTGTATCAGAATAATGTAATCAAATGTAATATTATATGTAGGTCCGTGACGAGGAAAACCCGAAGAACACAGCAGATGACTAACGACCAGGTAGTAATAATAATCTCTTTCATACCAATCGTCATAAACTGGTTGCATTCCATCATCCAGGGTTCCCTATTATGTCACAGAAAGCCAAATCACTGTTTTACTGGCCTACAATGCTTACAGATATAAAAAGCACATAACTGATTGTAACATGTGTCATGAAAACAAGGGATACACTAAGACACCTGTCAGTTTAAGGGGCCTATCCTGTGCCTAATCAATCCTTGAAAGAATATATGTAGAATTATTAACAGAATTACGAGTCTGACAGAGGAAATAAACACTTCTTAGTGTTAATAGTTCCTTGACACGTTATATAGAATTAATACACTAAAAACAAACACCGCAATTGAGTGCGCTAGGAATATTTATGAGTGCTAAATCAGTAAAAATGGAATTCAACACATAATAATAATCTGACTCGGGTGGTGTAAATCAATAATAATCTCCTTAACTCGTTGTGTGAATTCCTTTCCATTAAGAGATAAATAAGAAAGTGTTAATATCTTACGAGTTACAACTCGTGATATTGGATCCGAACTGGATTATAGTGGTTCTCGCGGTTTTAAATACCTTTATCATTCATATCTTGTATCTATAGAATTGATACCGCAAGTAGCCTTATAAGGTACGCCGCTAGAACACTTTTCCACATATTCAAGCCAACCATTAATTTATCAAATATATATAAAAAAATATATAAATAAATAAATATAAAAAATAAAAAATAAAATATGGATACAAGTGGAGTTGATATAATACACTCCGTAAGAAGTCGGAAGGGTTAAAACAAAGTTATAAAAAAAAAGGAAATCACGATAAAATCAATAAGCAAAACGTAACCATAGGTTAATTAAATATCCAAATATATATGCATAAAGATTTGAACTCTAACTTAACGCCTTTAGTAATGACAAATAAGCTAAAAGTTCAAACACATATCAAAACCTACTGACATTGTCTGTCCCGGTGATTTATATTCGTAGTCAAAAAAAAAAAAAAAAAAAAAACAAAATAAAATAAAATAAATAAATAAATAAATTGTCTGTCCCGGTGATTTATATTCGTAGTAAAAAAAAAGATTAAATAAATAAAATAAAATAGATAAATAAATAAATAAATAAGAAAAGAGATTTTTAAAGTCAGGAAGTCTAGAAGTGAAAATGTATATCTATGGAATAATCCTATACGGAACTTACAGGGAAAATAATATATGTAGAATTTGTATGGAAACCTTTTTTTCATTAGTTTGAATAAGGAATATCTAATTTAACATAATTACATTTATTTACAATCATGCAGATTTCCAACATGAAACTAATATATTGTCCAATTTTTGTACTGTTTTTTTTTCAGACATTCTTCTCGTGTGAGTGGAGTATTAAAAACAAGAAAATACCCAATTTATACTAAAGTCGTATTTATTACTGCAAGTAACGTAACTCTTAAGCTGGTGATGAGGTCATCAGTCTAGAAGGTACCTGTCGCGTTTGCCGTATCAGCATTGTTCCTTTTAACCTCAATAAACGCGCTTGCAAAGCAGGTTGACTGGAGAGAGGAATGCTTAGCTCACAAACTTCTCATGGGCAAGGCAGACGTTAGGTACACGTGTCTATCCGTATGTGCAATGCAACTTTAGTTAAGGATTGCAATCATTTTAAAATTAATAAACAAAATAGGCAAATAGAATTTCTATAACAACAAAATGAATTAATTTTTTCTGAACCTCATAGACAATTAGAGTCAATAATTCAGCTTATGACATTGGTAAATGGACATTTAGAAGTATCAAGTCATGGATATGAAAAATTTACTTGCAACATTAGCCTATGACAATTCAAGTAAATCACATTCATGGGAAAATGTCACATTTTCTTGGAAAACCCAAAGTTTATATAGAAATTAGTTACATAGTGGGTTCTTTCGTTGCATCGCCTGCCTATTAATAAAGTTTAAAAATTAACCTCAGAGGATGCGCGCGAGAAAATTGAATATGAAACTTTTGTTAGGGGCACATAGGATCGGATTTTATCACAGCTTAATTTCAGTAAGTATAGAGAAATACAGAATCATGATTAATATTCTCTTTGACTCTTATGTTGCCTGGCAATCTTACAAATAGCTCCGTTTTCCACTTCTTTGTCTAGTAACTCACTACCAGTAATATCGAATTTTCTTTGGGATTCGTATTGATATCTGTTTATTTTTTAAAATTATGGATATTTTTACGGTCATCATAGACCTGGATAGGTTCACTCATTGTTAATGCCATGGATAAAAAAGTTTGTACAGCTGACTTTTGAATTCCATAAAATATCAGTGCATTCATGTGGGTTAAGTCTGGTCTTAATGGCTTTCTCCCTCCCGTATTTGATGTCTGAATTCACTTTGCCCTTGTGACAAATATAATTTCACTTGCAGGCTGATTAATGGAACCTGGTTACAGTATCCTGCAGTACGAGAGTTTCACATCACAACTTCAAAAAAATCGTTCGTCGCTGTGGACGACGGCAGTCAAGTAACAACCGCCTACAATGTGAAAGGAATAAGCACCATCATAAGTGAATAATCTTATCCCGTCGTTAATCTCGTTTTAATGCGGAACGCTCCGGCGGCTGTTGGAAATCGACTACAAAAGGGACATACTTCCGACAATTACGACCAGAAGGATATTCAACTCTACGTTGCTGGCGAAGGACTCGTGCTGGGCGTGATTTTATTCATCGTGAACGTATTCGTGTGGCTTAGGATGCAGAGAACAAGTATGAGCGCAAAATAGAACGTTGGACCCCGCCCAGGCAAATTTTCCCCTTGTTTTAACCATTTGGAATTGGCCATTTCATTTGGCTATAGGTGGTTGTCTGGAACTGTGTAATGGACGAAAAGTTGTTCGAACGCTAGTTAAATGTGTAGTAGTATAACCTTGGTCATGTATCCTATATATAAAGTATCATGTATCCTATATATAAATGATCATAAATAACAGTCGAAATATATTTTTGCGTGTACGCCACTAGGAATCTATTTATATAAATGTCATAACCATAACAGAATCGAAATATATCTTTGCGTGTAGCACTAAAGAATCTATTTTAAAGTGCACATATATTAATCATAATTATATGAATCCATATACATATGTATAAAATAAATCAGGTAAGCCTATAATCATCTGATACCTTTTATCTTACCAATAAACTGCAGATATATAACAGTTAGCATAAAAATCAACGAATCAATCAGCATAAACATTAATAATTTTATCAATTCAAATATGAAATTTTTATCACTTAAAATATGATTTTTATCATGTTAATCTTTATTTTATGCGATTATCAGAGTACATTAGTATTTTCTGTAGCATGTGTATCTTAAAGAGATGAAGTGAAAAACTGTATCAGTATATATCACGTGATCACTATTATTTGCGAGTATTATTATAAGCATATTGTGTCTTATATCTTATTACTTGAATCTGTATTTGTGTACACCATGAATTTTTTTTGCTTATAAGTATTTTCTATATATCTATATATATTCACATAGTGTCTGTATCACACTCCTATAAGTCAAATGCAAGTCAAGCTTGAGTAATATTCAGTGGTTGGTATTGGTAGCTGACCGAGCTTTTATGTAAGTGATTACATAATAAAGATATGGAATGTTATTCCATATATATAAAAGACTAAAACTATAGAGGTCAACCAGATTGCTTGCAGGAATGTGATCAGACCAGAGACGCTAAGATGACGTATACCTGTAGTCATTCATTTGTTTTGAAAACGTTAGTCCACGCTCCCTGCTTGAGACAACTACCGCGACCTATAATTCAAACGGCCTACGTGATCTATAGTGTGTCTCATTTTGTATGTATGTTCATATGTTCGAGCTACTGTCTGCTTCCTTTATGATTGTAACCGAGATGGTAGTTAGAATAGAGTTAGCCATCATCATTGGCAGACCTGTACCTCTTTACCTAAGTTTTATCATGTAGAACAGAACAGAATAGAATTAGCCATCATCATTGGCAGAAGCGATCAAGCTATCGTCATTAGAAGACCTGTACAATCCTACTTGATCTTCACCATGTAATCTCAGAAGAATATATGTACTTTTTATACTTCGTGGTTTCTACTAGAACCTCACATCATTGCCGAATCATCATGAGTTTAACACATCGTCGTCATAACCAAAGAGAAGATTAATACCGACTTTTGTAAGTGATCTACAAAACCCCAAGACACTCCAAACGAATATGGAAATGCAATACCAACCGACTTAGCGTAAGATTATCACTAGGTCTAACAGACCTCAATTAAGGGCGCCCTTGGGCACAGGCGCCTTAATTATACGAGGCAACAGCCCTAATATATATGTATATATATATATAGTATATATATATATATATATATATATATATATATATATATATATATATATGACTGATAAAAATGTTCTTTTACAACAGAGCCCATAAAAATGCAAAAATATAGAGAGAAAAATACTATATTTCAGAGACTGCTGTCTCCCTCTTCAGGTAGATGAATGAGAAAAGTTATAAAAAAGGTGGTATTTATACCAAGAGATCCATCCGCAGGTAAGCCAATTTAGGTCACTCCCACTGATAATTCCTCTTTAATCCTCTTAAGCGTTAGTTGAAGAAAGATTTTATCTATGACATCTGAATCCCAGGCGCGCTCTGAGAGTTTTATTACCTGTCTTTGTTTAATCAAGGCCGATTCTATCATCTGGCTTTTGTATCGAATTTGCTGCTTATAAATTATACGGGAAAAATTCCAGTTTATTCTGTGGTTATGGTTATTTATATGGTTAAAAAAAAACAGTTCTGTTGTCCATACCTAACTGATTGTTTATGTTTTATTAATCTCTGGTGAAGTGATTTTTTCTGTTAAACCGAGGTAAGGTATGTCACAGTCCAGGCATGGGATTCCGTATACTCCTGTGTGAATGGGAAGCGACTTTTGTTGGACATTAATCAAGGATTTGGCTACGGTATTTGGGAAGGTAAAGGCCAAAGGGTTAGTTTTTCCGAGAGTTGGGGTCACCGACTTAATCCTGTCCAGTTGTGGAATTTTACTTCATTGTTGGGTGTCTCTCTGGTCCTGTCTTGAGGGGTTCGGTAGAAAATTACGAATACTTTATGAATCACTTTCTCAATTATATGGTCTGGATACTTTAAAGACGAAAGCTGGTTACGAATTAGTTCAAATTCCTTT
>NC_087219.1:23071277-23076277 GCF_015104395.2 Macrobrachium nipponense
TGAAGAATGGTCACAGAGGTATTATGAAAAACTTGCAGAGTGAGAGAGAGAGAGAGAGAGAGAGAGAGAGAGAGAGAGAGAGAGAGAGAGATGTGTCAAGGGTTAATCATTATATACATATATATGATTATACAATACATGCACACACATATATATTATAAGGTTTAGGAGTTATTTTGTTGGAACAATCGTTTTATGGTTGTTTGCTTGTTTGGGTGTGTGCTCCTTATCTAGTGATGTTTTTATGTGGAGAGTTGACGTCTCTAGGTTTCTTCTGAGCACCCTCCTTCGTGGTTTACCTCTATTTCTGCCAGTCTTTCCAGTTCCTTCCTTATTTTTGATTAAGAACTTGCTTAAGTAAGTAAGGTTCTTTAAATGGCGACCTTGCCAGGATTTGGTTCTGTTTTGGCTGGTGGACTTTTGGCAGCTTCTGGGGGTGGTTGAGTGTAAAAAAAAAGAGAAATTGTAATTTTTTCCTTTTCCGCTAGGTAAGGAGGTGTAAGGTTTAGGAGTTATTTTGTGGAACAATCATTTTATGGTTGTTTACTTGTTTTGGGTGTGTGCTCATTATCCAGTGGTGTTTTTGTGCATGGAGAGTTGACGTCTGTAGCTTTCGTTTTGATAGCGGCAGTCAGGTTTGGTATGGCAGCGAATCTGGGTCAGAGCAAGGGTAGTCTGGTTTAAAAGGGCAGATTTGTCCAGCATAGCATTAAGGAGGATTTTACAGCAGGTATCACTTTACCTGTTGGCCATGGTAGCAGAAGGATGGTAGATGGCTAAACCATAGTTGTCTGTGGAGCAGTTTTGTTCCAGTTTGACAACAGACATGTATTGACGATTCTACTGTGATCATCTGAGTGATGGCCATGTTCCAGTTTGCAGTTGGTGACTGCTTCGATGTTTTCACGGAGATCATCTGTTGGTATTCATCCTTTTCGACAGCTGGGTCTGTCGCGTCGTCTCTACGGAGATTGTTTGTGTTATGCTACCTGGAGTTATGCAGTTTGGTATTATGTTTCTGTGCTGCATGATTGTTTATTTTTGCTGCTTGTTTATTAATGTATAATTGACTATGCTGTCTGTTTACTACTGTTTATACTTCTTATTATCGTATGATTGTTTATGCTACCTGTTTGCTATTATTTATAACATTGGTGATGTGGCATGTGAATTGGTTTTGATGTACCTCAATTGTTCATTGAATTGAGTTAATGGTTATTGCTTTTGGGTTCATTGTTACTGATGTTATTGGTTTTGGTTTTACTTGAGTAGATACATTTTGTTATTTTGTATCTATTGAACAGACTCTGAATTATTAGTTAATTTATTACTGGTAATGATGTCATTTTTTCCCAAACCTGAGCTCATTTGTAAAAATGTAAATTTCGCTATGTAATAAAATGATATTAAGGTAACTTTTATGGTTTCTTTTGAGCATCCTTCTTCGTGGGTTGCCTCTACTTCTACCAGTCATCAGTCATTCCAGTTCCTTCCTTATTTTTTTTATTTAAGAACTTGCCAAGTATGTAAGCTTCGTTACAACATATATATACATATATATATATATATATATATATATATATATATATATATATATATATATATATATATATATATGTTGAGGAGGAGGAGGAGGTAGGAGGAGGAGGAGAGAGAGAGATAATGTGCCAAAGGTTAGTCATTATATATACATATATACTATATATATATATATATATATATATATATATATATATCATACATATATATACTATATATATATATATATATATATATATATATATATATATATACATATATATATATATAGTATATATATGTATATATATATATATATATATATATATATATATAATATATATATATAGAGAGAGAGAGAGAGAGAGAGAGAGAGAGAGAGAGAAGAGAGAGAGACGTAAGCACACACACACACACGCACACAAACAGACTGACAGGTAGACAGTTGATTCAATTCATAGTTTTTAAAACAAATCGCTAATTTACAAAAGTGCTAATCAAACTACTTATCGATCTGATTATTTCTTTTCAACAAATGACCAAATCTACTTATATGACTCTTATTTCCTCTTTGTTCCAATTTACTTCCACTAACCATAATTCCTGCAGGTTCCTCCGTTTCCCTTATTTCTTTTTCGTTATTTCGGATATTCCTATTATCTCTCCCTCGTGTTGTGTAGCATCCCATTAACAAAGGTAAACAAAGAAGGTCTGAGCAACAGGACTGACTACGTGGGGAAAGATGATGGCCATCTCTCTCTCTCTCTCTCTCTCTCTCTCTCTCTCTCTCTCTCTCTCTCTCTCTCTCTCTATATATATATATATATATATATATATATATATATATATATATATATATAATGGATCTAACCCTTGTGACCTGAATCTCTGGCTCTGTCTCTGTTTCTATCTTTTTCTCGTCTCTTTATATATGCATATACACACACACACACACACACACACACACATATATATATATATATATATTTATATATATATATATATATATAATATATATATATGCATGTATGTATGTATGTATGTATAACGACTTTAGCCCTTTTCACCAGAACATCTCTCTCTCTCTCTCTCTCTCTCTCTCTCTCTCTCTCTCTGTTCAAATCTTTTCTCTAAATGAACGATATCTTGTGATTATCATGATGTGCCTGTACTCCTCAGCTCGTAAATTATTGATATAATGAAGTGTGCCATTAGAGTGTGTAGGGAATCGTCCTTTGCAGTGTACCGAGACTAATTCGGAAAATGGTAAGTTACAGGTTGCCTGAGATAAATCTAGACTAATGTGGGGAATTAAAATTAGTTCTCAGAGTGAATGTCTTGAGATGTCTGAAATTAAACAGTATTACTCACTACTTGTGACTTTTCTTTCATTGGGGTGACAGCTTCACGTTGACTGCGGGCTGGTATCACAGTAGTAATGGTTAAAAGGCACTAACAGTAATGCTTGTTATAAATTTGCAAAAAAAAAAAAAAAAAAAAAAACAGATCCATTACTAATTCTTCCATAAAAGAATCTACCACTTTATGTATACTCAGGGCCTACCAGTTCGGTAGTCGCGAGTTCGATTCCCAGCTCTGCCAACGTGGAGTCAGAGGAATTTATTTCTGGTGATTAGAAATTAATTTCTTCGATATAATGTGGTTCGGATCCCACAATAAGCTGTAGGTCCCGTTGCTAGGTAACCGATTGGTTCATGGCCACGTAAAAATATCTAATCCTTCGGGTCAGCCCTAGGAGAGCTGTTAATCAGCTTAGTGGTCTGGTTAAACTAAGATATACTTAATTTATGTATACTCAGTAAATACAGCTATTCTTTACAACCATGACCTTTTTTTTTTTTTAACCATTTTTGTTTAGGTACAGAATAAATATACCTATTAGAGGAAATCTATTTCCTTGATAGACCTAATACATCATTCGATCTATACACAATTTCTGTTTCAAAAACTCTGGAAAGAGGATAACTACCCTGATCATCTGGGCACTCGAGGAGGAAATGTAGTTACTATACTCTGTTTTTTTTTCATCTGTCCATCCGCCACCAGTGGTGTTTTTGTATGGTAACACTGCGTCGCCCGGGCTTGAATAGTTACGCTATGTGTAAGTTTTAGGTAAATAAAGGATATTTGGTTGTACATTTGCAACTGAAAAGTGTTTTAATAATTTACTGTATGCGAATTACACCGTTAATATTCGAAATAGGATATTGTTATTATTGTCGAATGTAAGCTGCCTTTTCGGGGTGGCGAATGGAACAGCCAGACGCAAATTCCATCAAACAGATGCTAAACCAAGTTACGTCATATCGTATCTGGCTGAAACGCACTTTATAAAAATTAACAGTACATACTGATATACTTACGTATAATGAAGTAATACGTTGACATCTTGCCGTAGTGAACAGCGAGAGAAGCAATTTTCCCGCCACTGCGTCTGGCTGTTCCATTCGCCACCCCGAAAAGGGAGCGTACATTCAACAATAATAACAATAACCTATTTCGAATAATAATGGTGTAATTCGCATACAGTAAATTATTAAAAACACTTTTCAGTTGCAAATGTACACCCAGATATCCTTTTATTTACCTAAAAACTTACACGTAGCGTAATTATTTAAAGCCCGGACGCAGTTGTTACCATACAAAAACCCCACAGCCGGATGGACAGATGAAAAAAAACAGAGTATAGTCCTCATAAGTAGGACACTCGACCAATAAGGACTGGACTGTCTAATGCGCCAAAGAACCGATGAGAAAGAATGGCTGGAATGACCTAGACACGAAAAGTACAAACGTTCAACGCCAGTTGTTAATTCTCACACAACAGGGATTAGTCTCCTACCAGACGCTCCCCGGAGGTTTTCCACGCCCAGGATTGATTGATTGATTTATGGTTACCGAAACTGGCGTTACAATATCTAGGCTTATGCTCACGAGGGAACGATGCCTAAACGGCAGGAAATCCTTTTCAGCATATTCGTCTGTCGTCATGATCTTTGCCAAACGGGTTGACCTTTTGCATAGAGCAAAAATACGCCTCTCCCTACAGCAGAGGTTCAACAAAAATATTAATTCCAGAATTCCTATTGCCAATGGATTCTTCGTAATAAATTCCCCAGTGACTCGAAGGTATTGTTCAATGTGGGAGTGGAATAGAACACATTTGAAATAAAATAGTTTATTTATCAACGAGTCGTGGTTCTAGCGTGGTTCTAGAATTATTCTGAATGGTTTAAGTGAGACAATAGAATGGTAACAGAACTGAGTTTAGTGACCTTGGAAGCAGAATAGAACAGGGTGAAAAATTATAGTCTGAGCCAATACAGATGCAGGCAGAGTAACCAGGTAAAGTTCAAAATAAATACCAATTAAATAGAACAGAATAAATACGTATACTACATATAGTGAGAAAAGAAAAAAGTAGATTCGAATTATGATAAAATAAACAGGGCTAGTTCCAG
>NC_087219.1:23081277-23103777 GCF_015104395.2 Macrobrachium nipponense
CTTTCATCGTTATTGTTATTCCCTTAAAATTCGTAAACGACAAATCAGAATGGAACAAGATTAATCCATTATGACAACAATAATACTACTATGAGATTCAGGGCCTCTGTAACACGGACTTTGCTCCTTATCAAAGCATCGGATGTAGCTGAAAGTTGACATATGTATATTTTACAACCACACACAAATTTTTTCAGCATTGTCAATAACCTAAACCCAATAGTTTTAATTTTTATAGAGTAAAAATTATCCAGCCGACGCCATGGCCAATGATTACGAGCCAAGAGTCGAAAAACATTTACGTAAGCAAGGTAAACAACGTTTGACGAAATGTTGCCCCGCCCATCCACCAGACAGAAACTCATTCACCTTTTTCCATCGGCTCTGAAACCCATAGCAGTCAAGAATGGCTAATAGGATTTGGAATTGTCCCCGTGGTTGCAAAACTGCATTTGTCTTACGACTTGCAACTTTATACAGTCAAGAGAAAGCCCGTGGACATGACAAAGACTTTATGAATGGCGGAACGATACATAGATGTTGGTGGGGTATCTGTGCTAGCATAGTAATACTACTGTAGCAGTAGTGGCGCAACAGTACTAATAATAACAGTAATATACATGAATTAAACGTTTAGGCCAACTGCTGGGATCCTTGAGGATCATTTATCACTTCTTACAACTACTCGAGAAATGTGTTTTTATAGCCAGAACTTAAATTTTCTAATCCAACAATGCCCATGATAGCCTTCAGTGTCATCCTGAATTATAACGAGGCCAAAGCGGGTGGAGCCTCATGAAGTCATCATTCTGACGATAATTATTGGTGAAGGTTTAAAGCCAAAATACAGTACCGGCTATTTTTTTTTCAGTAAATAGGTAGATAGCCAATAAATAAAAACTGCTTGACATTGGATATAGTAGTTATCAAATCAAGCTTGTCTACTATGTTTTTGAAAATTACCAACTATTCCCTACATCTTGTCAATCTGATTGTGACCTATAAAGTAGACTGTAATTTCTTAGGAAACTTATTTTGGGAGGTAGACTAATAATCGAAGTGATTTTGTATTTATTAACATATTTTGTTGGTTTGTTCATTATGACAATTATCAGTGTAGAGCTTTCACAGTTCATATAGGTGTACTGCTTTGTTTGCATTTAAATTTTTATGTCATTGTTGCCAGAGGTCTAGCCTTCGTTACGTATAGCCAATCATCCATCGGGAAGAAATACTGTCATAAGTTACGTAATGAGTGCGTTCGAAACCTTTTCTCTGAGTAAGTTGGCTCGTCTTCAAAAAAAGTCACTTTTACATTATAAGTACCAAATTTATTCAACCTACGTAATGCAGAATACAGTAAAAATCTATGTGTAGATATAATGTGTATTCTGAGTAAGCGTTATATTTATGAAACGCATAGATAAAAAGTTATTGCGAAAAAACCGTGTTACAGAGGCCCTGAATCTCATAGTAGTAATAATAGTCATAATAATAACCATTATTATTATTATTCTTATTGTTGTTGTTATTGTTGTTGTTACATTCGTAACATTCGTAAACACCAAACAAAAATAGATTAAGATTTAAGTCACAGAATTAATATATATATATATATATATATATATATATATATTATATATTAATATATATATTATATATATGTGTGTGTGTGTGTGTGTGTGTGTGTGTGTGTGTATGTGTGTGTGGGGATGGGGTATATATATATAGGGTATATATATATATATATATATATATATATATATATATATATATATATATATATATATATATATATATATATATATATATATATATATATATATATATATATATATATATATATATATATATATATATAAATATATATACATATGTATATATATATCCTTGTTCGAGTTCCTAGAGTTGGACAGAAAAGTCAAAGGCCTGAAAATGAACGACGAAAAACTTATATCTAACTCGCTTGAAGTATTTACTTTATTTATGAAAGATAACTGAAGGCCACTACCCTTTACCTTCAAAAAAATCCTCTGAGCCAATAGAAAGCCAATATACCCATCAAAAATCTAAATATCAATAGAAACCAAAAAGCACAATTATCTTCCAATATTAAAGAAAAATGCAGTTAATCGTTCCTCAATGCAAATCCCAAAACCCGAAGTTTTTAGAAAAAACAAGATAATTTTGGATCGACATTTCAGCTCCGGCTGCACCGGTACGTTTCTGTGAATAGGACTTCCAACTTCCATCACTATAAAGATGGAATTCCATCGGGCAGATCGTAGATTCAACTTTGATCCCTCTCCTCGTAACTCCATGTCATACGATATCTAGCAGAATGCGTCTAATGACATTTTCAGCTCTTGTGATATCGTACCCAATTAAAACGTCCGCTTCGATGGCTGGTTGCGCCAGCCTTATTAGATAGGGGAGTTTAAGCATCATGTGGTGATGTTTTATATGCAGTACACGTACGCACGCACACACACAGACGCTCAAAAACACACATATATATTTGTGTGTTTATGTTTGAGTGCTTGTGCATGCGCACTTGTAGGTTTGCATGTATGTTTACGTGTGTGTGTGTGTTTGTGTGTGCAATAATTGAATGTCTGAGTAGGGATCGTCAAAATGACTGACAATATATTTTGTAAATATCCTATTCAAAGCATTAGATCGACGAGAGAGAGAGAGAGAGAGAGAGAGAGAGAGAGAGAGAGAGAGAGAGAGAGAGAGAGAATCTGGAACCTGAAACACTACGTGCATCTAGACCTAATCATTATGTTTGTCCCATATGATCATAATCTCATTATTGGCAATATCAAAGCAACAGCAGTAATATAATAATAATAATAATAATAATAATAATAATAATAATAATAATAATAATAATAATAATAATAACTACCGGGAGGGTCCGGAGATTGACCCAAAAAGTGGTGAGGGCTTGGAGGGCGGGGGGGGGGGGGTGTAAAATAGTGAGGTGGGGGTGTAGGGGGTAATTTTATAAATTAAGCCCGTTTCCTGAAAAATCAGCTGTGTTTTTAGTTTACCGAAACTGTAGATGAAAGAAGGTCTGTTTCCAGCATACAATAATAATAATAATAATAATAATAATAATAATAATAATAATAATAATAATAAAATTTGGTTCACGAACAATGTTTGGAGCTTTATATGAGACTATTAAACGTAGGTATAGTAATGGGTTTTGGTCTAAATATCCGAGTTTCTCAAATATGGAGTCTTCTAACAAATAAAGTACATTTTTTAAGAAGCAGGTTTGTTAATATATACATTAACAAACATACTTCTTAAAAAATGATAGATATATGTATATATATCAATCATTTTTTAAGAAGTATAGATATATATGTATATATATCTATCTGTCTATATATAATACATATATATATATATATATATATATATATATATATATATATTATATATATCTATATATATATATATACCCACCACACACACCACCACACACACACACACAACACACACACACACACACACACATATATATATATATATATATATCATATAATATATTTTTATATTCATTTCTTAATTTTTTTATTATACATATATATAATACATTATACCACACACACACGCACAACACACACACACACACACACACATATATAATAATATATAAATATATATAATATATAATATATATATATATATATATGCATATATATTACTCATTAAGAGACGGTGGTACTATGGGATAAACGAATTACGTGTTTCAAGTGATTATGATTATATATATATTATATATATATATTATATATGTATATACATTTATGTATATATATACACTTACAAATATATACATACGCAAAAGAATAATTTCAAAAAATCCTTCTGACTTGACTAATTTTAGAATTTCCATTTCCGACCACGCCCCCCAACCCCCCCGACCCCCAAGGTATTTATACCGTGACGTTCATCCAGTACAAAATGACATTTCCCAGGGCTGGATTCACACAGAGGTGAGGACGGCTGATATACGGATGGCTAATAGACTAATTATCCAGCGTTGTGACGTCAGAGCTGATTAATCTGGACCGAAAATGACTACCTGGCATCTCTCCAGCGGACACTCATTTGCAAAAACTGTGTTGACAAGTTTTATATATATTTTTTTTTTAAAATCCTGAGAATGGTTACGAGTAATTTTTTGAGAAATGTTTAATGGTGTCGTTTAAAATAAGTTTCTTTTTTCAATACTGTTTTAAAATGAGGTTTCAGAAAGGTCAACAATTGCAGTGATTAGAGGTATTGGGATAAGGAAAACATATATATATATATATATATATATATAATATATATATATATATATATATATATAGTATATATATATATATATATTTATAATTGTGTGAATGTTGATGGGTCAAAATGACGCCTGAGACACGTAGGGAATGGGAAAATAGAAAAAAAAAAAACATAAAGTTCATTTTTTCATCTTTTATCTGATTCCATCTAGATTCATCTTTATTAGCGTCTGTCTCGTAATTCCTTCACAGTTCAAACCTCTCTTTCAAGTTTTACCTTCATCCATATTTCTCCATTTTCTTCCCTATCATTTTCTCTCATTTATTATCATCATCTGTCTTAATTCTGCATACACGTTTCTCTCTTAACTGCTCTTGTTTCATTTCCTATGTTGATCAGCTTCTGCATCAGTTATCTTGATCTTCTTTAGCCACAATTCCTGTCATCATCGACTTTCAAAATTCCTTTCATCATCACTTCTGTTTCTATTCCCTTGCTTCTTAGCCTCTGTCTCTCAACTTCTCTATTTATCAGTCCATATCAAAGTTTCTCTCTCAGTTCCTGCCTTTACCACCATCACTCTCAACTGCTCTCTCTATCAGCCTCAGTCCCAATTCTTATCTTTATTACCTTCTGTCTCGATGGCCATCAGAAATTTCACTTCTGCAATCTTAGCCTTTCCTGTCTCTGTCTGTCCGTCTGTCTGTGAGATATTTACAACTTCAGGTCGTCATCTTTATCTTGTCGCCCATGCGACCATAAAGTGGAGGAAGAATGAAGACTCTTCCACAGTTAGTGCAGTGTATGGGACTTTGCATCTTACATATATATATATATATATATATATATATATATATATATATATATATATATATATATTTATATATATATAATATATATATATATATATATATATATATATAAGTTTATATATATATATTTAAATATATATATTTAATCAAGCACGTACTTGAGAATATTCTTATAGCCATGGTAGAAAGGTAAGTGAGACTGGGGACTTGGAACAAGTACTTTCGTAGTTTATTCTACATTTTCAAGTTCACAATGAATATAATAGATGTTGAAAGACCTGTATATACAAAAACAGAAAGAGGGGGACAGGGTTAAAGTTTGTTAATCTGGGAGGCGTGCTCTTTAAGCAAAAGAGACAAGGAAAGAGGATGGAGATTTAAATTCCTTGTTGACGTGGCTTCAATAAAAATGGACTCCAACAGATTCCTTTTGCTGTGATCTTTGTCTCTGTAGATTATCGAGGAATCATCTTAGTTAATAGCATGGCTTGTATTAAGCCAATGATCCACAATGACATTATTCATTATTCCTCTCTCCTTGTCTCTTTTGCTTAAAGAACACGCTGTCCAGATTAACAACCTGTAATCCCGCCATCTCTTTCTGTTTTTGTAAATAAAAGTCTCTCAGCTTCTATTATATTCAGTGTGAACTTGGAAATGTAGAATAAACTACGAAAGTACTTGTTCCAAGTCACCAGTTTCACTTACCTTTCTACCCTGGATTAAAAAAAAAAAAAAAAAAAAAAAAAAAAAAAAAAAAAAATATATATATATATATATATACGTATATACATACATATATACAGAAATATACATACATATATATATATATATATATATAATATATATATATACATATATTAACGTATTTATATATATATATATATATATATATATATATATATATATATATGAAAATATATGAAATAGAAAAACACCTTATCGTGCTTCTCAGTTATCAAGAGAAGGATCCATATTTAATATGCTATTTAGCAAGGCGAAGTGTATTTCGAGAAATATTCCTACAAATATATTTCGTCCTTGCTAACCGAGAATATTACTGTGGATCCTTCTATTCATATTATATGTATATATATATATATATATATATATATATATTTATATATGTATATATACTATATATATATATATATATATATATATATATATATATATATATATATATATATATATATATATATATATAAAAACAATGTTAACACCGACATATTACTGCCCCTATGCACGAGACCAGCAATAGTATCAGTACTTTATACATCTCTTCTTAAAGTTCGTCTTTAACTCATGAACATCTATCAAGTAGCTTTAACAACAACAATTTGGAATAGCGTTGGTGGTGGAGGCGGGCGACATGTTCCCCCAACAATCCTCCAACAAATCTCCAACAGTCCAAGTGACTCGTAGCGGCATCAGCTATCAAAGGGAAATGCAGAAGAGGGAGGAGCCCCGCCCACTCGCGATGACGTCATTGATGACATCATCATCATCATCATCGTCATAGCATCCCCCTCCCCACCTTCGCGTGGGAAGGCACAGCCTCACTTGATGACGTCACCAGCGCATCTTCATTCGTAGGGTCACACACACTCAAAAAAGTATATGTTTAATAACTCCGAATTATTATTGGATATTTTTGAGACGAATTTCGCGGAAATTTGCGAAAACACCGTTGCTGCTTCGCTTGTTTTACGCTGAATGGATTTGTCTGTCGTTTTGCGTGTGCGGGACAATTTATGGCGGGAGCTGAATCCATAGTTTGTTTTATCTGTCTATTCATCTGGCTGTCTGTCTGTCTGTCTATCTATCTATCTATCTGTCTACTTATTAGCGAATATATTTTATATATATATATATATATGTATATATATATATATATATATATATATATATATATATATATATATATATATATATATATATATATATATTAATAAACAATTACATGCATATGAATGTTACAGTCAGAGAGAGAGAGAGAGAGAGAGAGAGAGAGAGAGAGGAAAAAGAACCTTACATCAACGCTCATAAACACTTAAAATCCCAAAGCAAAATCACAAAGTTTATAATTAGAGAACAATTATCTCTAGTGCAACAATAAATGCTTCCTAATACCCAGACAATAAATAAATAAATGTAATCTATATATATATATATATATATATATATATTCATATATATGTATATATATATGTATGTATATATATATTATATATATATATATATATATATATATATATATATATATATATATATATATATATATATATAGATATATATATATATATATGTATATATATATATATATATATATATATATATATATATATATATATATATATATATATATATTACGAGTTACAGGTTTCATTGTACTGATATAAATGAATATTAAAAGAAATTCAGGATTTCAAAGGAAATATTTAACATTTTTTAGCCATAATGAGTCCAGAGAAGTTAACAGTCAGTTAATCATGTTCCAATTAGTCTACTTTAGTTGTTTATCAATCTGAGAAAAAATGGTAATTAGAAATGAGTAAAAGTGTCATTTGATTTTCTGAGACCAGTTTGTTAATTAGATTTTTTTTTATTATGCGTCACTTCATTTCTATTAGTAAATCTCGACCAGATTCAATTAATTATTCTAATAAGGTTTTTTAAATTGAAAAAAAAAAAAAAGATTTTGTCTTAAATTTAATGCGTTCTGTAAACATATTTTTGTAATTCAATTGATATTTTCTACGTAGATACTTATTTTATGAAAGTATGTGCACTAGTCCTCTCTCTCTCTCTCTCTCTCTCTCTCTCTCTCTCTCTCTCTCTCTCTCTCTCTCTCTCTATTCAAGAGATAACTGGAGAGTTAGGGAAAAATTTTATAATTGTTAATTTTAATTGTTTCATTTCACATACTGGGTATCATGCCTTGTGTCTGTCTGTCTGTCTGTCTGTCTGTCTGTCTGTCTGTCCATAGGTTTTTCATTTTAGGCTTAATCCACATACATCTCATAATATCAAACTGAGATAGACGAGGTTTCTGAAACTAGCTGTGTTCCCTCCACCTCTCTCTCTCTCTCTCTCTCTCTCTCTCTCTCTCTCTCTCCTCTCTCTCTCTCGTCTCTTTCTCCTCTCCTCGCCTCTCCTCTGCTCCTCCTCATCTCTCTCTCTCTCTCTGTGTCAGACATTTCATTCCCTGTCAAGGAATATCAATCAAAATGAGATATACCATTAATTGAAAATAAGATCTATCAACGATTCCAGGTAAAACCTGAAAGAATGAATAAAATGACTATCAAAATTTGAGACTGAGTGTTGTACGAGATTTATGAGAGATATGAGGCTGATAAATATTGCCCATTTATGAAAAAACTTTCCGAAACTTAAAAGGATGGAAAGAATAAAAGGTTATTTCCCTTTCCAATATCGGTCAATTTTTTACGTATCTGATAGATGTAACACATGATAGGACTTACCTTTAAATCTCTAATACATTTTCTTAAAATTTATTACAGGTTTTCCTTGACATTTATGATGATCACTTAAATTTCTGATCCTTTTTGTTTTTTTAACTTAAACTTGTGATAGATTTTTTTTGAACCTCTGATTGACTTCTTTTGATATATCATATACTTTCTTAAAAACCATTTTGAATTGTTTTTATACAACTGATAGATATTTTGATTAAGAATGGGATTAAAGATGAGATTTAATTGAAAGAGAGCGAGAGAGAGAGAGAGAGAGAGAGAGAGAGAGAGAGAAAACCTATAAAACAGACTTTCTCGAGGTGGTCAGGTCCAGAGGGGAGAATGGAAGGCGACAGGATGACGAAAGACTCTTACGTCTCCAGATTTTTGTGTGGAAGAAGGTGGAAGATCGAGAGAGGAGATGGGAGGGAGTGAGAGAGGAGATGGATGGGAGGGACCCTTTTAGGGTAAAAACCTTGGAATGCCACTCAGACTGTAGGTGAGTGGTGCAGTGTGTGTTCTGATGAGCTTGACAAATCATGAGCACGATGCAACAGCAAAATCAGCTAAAAAATTCCCGTTAGGTTTGATTGATTGATTGATTTATAGACTTTAGGCATACATGCCAAGCACTGAGGACTTTGAGCTCTGAAACGAAAATTGACAGTGGAAAAGCTACGAGAGGCTTGACAGTAAGACGGAAGAGAATATGAATGGAGGTACATTAAAAGAAATGAAAGGGGGTTGCAGCTGGGGGAAGAAGGGACGATGCAAAGAACCTCACGTAATACCTACATTTCACCGCACGAGGTGCACTGACGGCACTAACCTCCTACGTGGGTGAGTTTTGATGATATAAAAGATGCGAATACAAAAGAGGTGGAGTGAAATAGATAGAGGAAGGTAATAAGAGGCTCTATCATCAAAGAGCTGCCGTGGGAGCGGACAAAATTCGGAACGAGGGAAAACGTGAGATTTGACGAGTCAGGAAAATGATTGGACCAGAATTCTTCCAAAATATCTATTGGGATTTTGATGATTAATGCTTTTTTTAATGCTACCTTGAGTTATTATTATTATTATTATATTATTATTCTCAATATTTCTTTTTTTATACATTTTTCTTAATGGTGCTGCAACTACCTCTATTATTATTATTATTATTATTATTATATTATTATTATTATTATTATTATTATTATTATTATTATTATTATTATTTCAAAGACTCTTAAGGAGATTTATTATTTTTCTTTTTTTATACATTTTTCTAATGGTGCTGCAAATACCTTTATTTATTATTATTATTATTATTATTATTATTATTATTATTATTATTATTATTATTATTATTATTATTATTATTGTACTTAGGAAGTAGAGCCTCTCTCAAGCATACTTTATTAAAAGTAATGGCTACTTCAGCAGCGTTACACTTGTAGAGATTCTTCTCTATTTTCCGAATAGCGGCTTTTTCGGTGCTACTTAAACAGGCTAGTAGAGCGCCTATAGAGCTCATAATCAATATAGTGTCAAGATAGGTGTATATATTTGAATTTTAGAGATAAACTATGATACCATAGTCATCCAAAGTCATTAACGATTCTCTATCTCTCTCTCTCTCTCTCTCTCCTCTCTCTCTCTCTCCTCTCTCTCTCTATCGACGCGCTTTCGTCTGGAGCTGCCAGACATCCTCGGGCTGGGAAGGTTGGACACCACACCAAGATCAGTCCACCCTCAGCTTCCCAGCCCGAGGATGTCTGGCAGCAGCTCCAGACGAAGCTCACTTTAAGAGAGAGAGAGAGAGAGAGAGAGAGAGAGAGAGAGAGAGAGAAAATCGTTAATGACTTTGGTGACTATGGTATCACAGTTTATCTCTAAAATTCAAATATATACACCTATCTTGACACTGTATATGATTATGAGCTCTATAGGCGCTCTACTAGCCTGTTTAAGTAGCACCGAAAAAGCCGCTATTCGGAAAATAGAGAAGAATCTCTACAAGTGTAACGCTGCTGAAGTAGCCATTACTTTTAATAAAGTATTATTATTATTATTATTTTTTTTTTTTTTTTTTTTTTTTTTTTTTTTTTTTTTTCTCTATCACAGTCCTCCAATTCGACTGGGTGGTATTTATAGTGTGGGGTTCCGCGTTGCATCCTGCCTCCTTAGGAGTCCATCACTTTTCTTAATATGTGTGCCGTTTCTAGGATCACACTCTTCTGCATGAGTCCTGGAGCTACTTCAGCCTCTAGTTTTTTCTAGATTCCTTTCAGGGATCTTTGGGATCGTGCCTAGTGCTCCCTATGATTATGGATACGATTTCCACTGGCATATCCCATATCCTTCTTATTCTATTTTCAGATCTTGATACTTTATTCCATCCATTTTTTCCCTTTCTTTCTCTTCAACTCTGGTGTCCCATGGTATTGCGACATCAATGAGTGATACTTTCTTCTTGACTTTGTCAATCAACGTCACGTCTGGTCTGTTTGCACGTATCACCCTATCCGTTCTCATACCATAGTCCCAGAGGATCTTTGCCTGATCGTTTCTATCACTCCTTCAGGTTGGTGCTCGTACCACTTATTACTGCAAGGTAGCTGATGTTTCTTGCACAGGCTCCAGTGGAGGGCTTTTGCCACTGAATCATGCCTCTTTTTGTACTGGTTCTGTGCAAGTGCCGGGCATTCACTTGCTATGTGGTTTATGGTTTCATTTTTCGTATTGCACTTCCTACATATGGGAGAGATGTTATTTCCGACTATCGTACTTTGAACATATCTGGTTCTTAGGGCCTGATCTTGTGCCGCTGTTATCATTCCTTCAGTTTCCTTCTTTAGCTCTCCCCTCTGTAGCCATTGCCATTGTCATCGCTGGCTAGTTCTTTAGTCTGTCTCATGTTATTGTCCGTGCAGTTTGGTTTGTTGTGCAGTCCTCTGTTCTTTCTGTCTTTCTCCTGTCTCTGTATATTTGTGGGTCTTCGTCTACTTTTATTAGTCCTTCTTCCCATGCACTCTTTAGCCACTCGTCTTCACTGGTTTTCAGATATTGCCCAGTGCTCTGTTTTCGATGTTGACACAGTCCTCTATACTTAGTAGTCCCCTCCCTCCTTCCTTTCGGTGTTATGTATAGTCTGTCCGTATTTGCTCTTGGGTGTAGTGCTTTGTGTATTGTCCATTTGTTTTCCTGTTTTCTGATCTATGCTGCGGAGTTTCTGCTTCGTCCATTCCACTATTCCTGCGCTGTATCTGATTACTGGCACTGCCATGTGTTTATGGCTTTTATCATATTTCCGGCGTTGAGTTTTGACTTGAGTATCGCTTGTTGAGTCCTCTGCATATATTCTTTACCTGATCCGTGGGGGGGGGTCCTTTCAATCTATTGGTGTTTTATATCTCCTCCCTTACCATTAATTCCCAGGTATTTGTTTTTATCCTGTCTCATCTATGTGTTTGATGTTTGCTCCCTATCTTGGGTAGCTTTAATCCCTTCAGTTCTCGGTTACTTTGCCATTTTTGGTATGACTTGACTAAAGGCGCATTTTTTCTATTACCAAACTCCATCCTGATGTCCCCAGATTACAATCCTTACAGTCTGGATTAGGGTAGCTATTTGCCTTGATGCTCTTTACCATACAGCTTGATGTTCCGGTCCATGAACATCAGGATGGTTGATTTTGTTGCCTCTTTTCTTGAGTTGGTACCCGGCATCCATCTTCTGTTAGTTACTTTTGTCATGGGAATCATGGCTACTACGAAGAAGAGTAAGTGGGGACAGTGAGTTCGGGCCCTGGAAGATCCCTCTCCTGATATTAAAACCTCTGATAGTCTTATTCCAGAGCTTGTAAGTATTTGTATTTCCAGTTGCGCATTGTATTTGAGGAAGCTGATGGTATTTTCCTCCTGGACCCATATAATTTTCAGGCATTCCTATTAGCCAATGTGTGGTGGTTAATCATGTTCGAAAGGCTTTCTTTTTTATTTACAATTTTTTGCTAATGGTGGGCTGCAAATACCATTTATTATAGTTTATTATTATTATTTATTATTATTATTATTATTATTAGTTATTATTATTATTATTATTATTATTATTATTATTAATTATTATTATTTCAAAGGAATCTTAAAGAGATTTATTATAGTTTCTTTTTTTCTTACATTTTTGCTAATGGGTGCTGGCAAATACCTTTTATTATTATTTATTTTATTATTTATTATTATTATTATTAATGATTATTATTATTATTATTTATTATTATTATTATTATTATTATTATTATTATTATTATTATTATCTTTGCACTATTCACAGTCCATCTACTTGCGGACTGGGTTGGCTATTTTATAGTGTGGGGTTTCCGGCGGTTGCATCCTGCCTCCTTCAGGAGTCCAATCACTTTTCTTTACTACCTTGTGCACAGTTTCTCAGGATCACACCTCTTCTGCATGAGTCACCTGGAGCGACTTCCAGCTGTAGTTTTTCCAGATTCCTTTCAGGGATCGTTTGGGATCGTAGCCATAGTGTTCGCTATGATTATGGGCTTACAATTTCCACTGGCATTATCCCTATATCCTTTATTCTATTTTCAGGTCTTGAATACTTATCCATTTTTCCCTTTTCTTTCTTCTTTACTACTTGATGTTCCCATGGTTATTGCTACATCAATGAGTGATACTTTCTTCTTGATTTTTGTGAAATCAACTTTATGTCTGGTCTATTTGCACCGTAGCACCCTAACCTGTTCTGATACCATAGTCCCAGAGTGGATCTTTACCATGATCGTGTTTCTATCACTCTTCAGGTTGGCGTTTCGTTATTTACTACAACGAATCGGCGTACGGAAAGGGGACCTATGATGAAGAAACCAAACCAACCCTCCCCCCCGACCACGGACAGGAGACCCCCCACCTGAAAGGTAGTCCAAACGGTCGTCTACCGTATACGTATGCCCCGCTCCCCAAGGATGCCATGGGATTTACATCGGCATGACGACGATGCGCCGTGTCAAAAAGGATTGTTTCCTGCCACGGCCCAGGAGGGCGCCATTAGGCAGCCACACCCTTGCAGCACACCACCAGCAGAAAACATCACGAGAGACGACCATTGTCAGGAAATACTAAGATCATTGGGAGTAGCACCTGACCCAACGACGTCCTGAGTTCTCCTAGAAGCGCTGCTCATCCTCCCCGAAGAAAAGGCCTAACCCCTCAATTACCACCCAAAGAAGCGTTCCATGATACCGACGTGTTGTGAGGGAGGACCACACCCCTCTCCCCTAAACGAAAATACCAGCGCGCATGGGAACGAACACCGGACATGAGAATAATTACCAGGGGTGACGTCACGCAGGTAAGAAGCCAATCAAGAGGGCTCCCGGTGACTACCCCCTACCTGAGAAGGTCTTGTCCCCCAAAACTCGGCAACGCCCAGCCGTATGAGTCAGCTTCCCGGGAACCAATAAAAACTCGACCCTACCGGAGAAGTGCTCTGACCGATAACTGGAGAGATCGCACAACCACCCGATAAAAAGGAGAAGGAACTCGCCACTGGAAACTAACACACTTCAAGAAGGACTTTGTGAGTAGCCTGCATAATGCAGCAAACATCTTCCCATGACCTAAGAAAAACTTTTACCCACTAACCAAACCCCCCACAAGGACAGCTGGGTACTACAAACACAAGAAAATAAAGGAAATGAACTCAAGAGTAAATAGGACAAGGGGAAACAAAACTCTTTCAGACGCAATCCACTGATGAGAGCATGCTCTCCCTAAGAGAAGTTTATAAACCATGACAAACACAAAAACTGCCAAAGAAGTGAAAGCAAAGAAACCCGGGATTAAAAATGGTGCCTCCACAGACCACCCGACGCTTACTCCCATTGCAAAAATGTTCAAATGGTTCAACAACAAAATATCAGGAAAATCCAAGATAACAACAACCAACCCAAACATCCTGACCCTCAAGCTGAAGGCAAAACAAGACTTGCACAGCATTTTGTCCGACAGGACCAAATCGGCCACACCCTACCCAAATCCAAACCAAAAGAGAAAGGGCAAAGTGGCACTAGACCAGGCGGGAGATGGAGAGTCATTAACACGGCCTGCAAACAATCCCTGATGATACAGGACCACTCCATTCACACTAAAGGAAACTGGGCCAAAGCCCCTTCAAAAGGGAACAGACACAGCCCCTGGAAGCAGACAAATGATCACAAATTATAGCATGCTGAAAGAACATGGGAACGGCAGCCAAAACAGTTGCATCTCCATATAAAATCAATAAGAACATAGCACAGGAAAAGCAGTAGAACCCCAACACAATGGAACCAACCAAAATACACCAGCCGATTCCCAAAGCCCAAAGAACCCAACTCCCTACCAGACCCATTCTTCTGCATCAGTTCGCACAGAAAAGGACTGCAGAGAGGGCAATGGTGCTAAACAGACTGCTATGGAAAACAGGACCTCTACAACCATCGGCCTATATGCTACAAAGAGGGCCATAGGCCCACAAGTGAATGCCTAGCAGATGTCCATGTCCACAATCAACGAAAGGAAAAGCAATAGTAGTTTTCTGGACTTAGAAAAAGCTTATGAGCTAGCCAGTGCAGCTGCCATCCTTGAAGCCTTGGCTGACAAGGCGGGGTAAAGGGCAACCTTTTAGCATGGGCCAAAGGATACACGCAAAACAAAAAGACAGGCTACTAGAGTCACCTTCCAAGGAGCAACGCTCGGACTTTCTCAGTCTAGAGAATGGAACACCCAAGGAGGCATACCAGCCAGCCCTTCCCTTTTCAATGTGTTTTAATGGAAAAAATTAGCCACAACACCCATACCCAATGGAGTTATTGAACAAATATTCATTTATGCAGAATGATGTCTGCCTAGTCAGCACAGGACAGACAACAGATTCACCAGGAACATTGCAGAGTGCAACTAATACAAATTGAAAATAAATTGCAAAGACCCTAAGGATCTAAAAATCAACACCTGCAAAGACAAAGCAATGGACCATTCAAACACAGTCTAGACCCAAATGAAATACAGCTCATGGGTGAACCCATTGAATGGGTAGACAATTTTGTGCTTTACCTAGGAGTTAACAAAATAAACAAGCAACTCTCCCCACCCCGCCAAAGAACTTGAAATACTCAAGCAGAAAGTCAAATGCAGACACAATGACAATGAGGAGGATCAACCTTCCTACTAACAACAGGGGCATGTATATCACGCACCCTCAGAACAACTCCTTCTACAATACAAACAATAAGGTTCAACGGTTTGAGTATGCCGCCACCTGTTTCTCAACCAGTCTCCTCAAGCACAGAGCAAAAGAGCCTTTGAAAGTAAATTCAAAAACAATGCCCAATGAGACTCATCACAGGTGATTCCAATGTGGACTTAACTTATGCATTCTGAGACATGAAACCAAAACTACAGTCTCTGACATTACAGAATAGACCAGAGAAACAACGTCCATCCATGCTAACAAAAAACCTTTAAAAATGAAAAGGAAAAAACTGATCCACTAAAAAAGATGAGATCAAAAAGTGCATTGAATCTCCACGAAAGATCTAGGACCCACCCAAAGACATACTTCTGGCAAACCTTTTAGAAACACTGAGAAGAAGTAGGGCATGCAAAAGCATGCTGATGACATCAGAGAAGACGCTCCGCTTGCTGAGGTATGTAGAACCCAGGCCACCCCTGGAAAATCAGGAAACCTATTCAATATCAAACTACACAAGTTCCTAATGGCAAGCCAAAGAAAGCATGGCAACCGTTCAACAGCTGAAAACAAGCAGCACAAGATTCAATAAGGAAAACGAACAGGCCACAAATGAATACTTTACAGCAGGATCAGTAGACCAGCAGCATTCCTGCAGCGGCAGACAGGGAGGTCTACTCCAACATCACTAAAAGCGGGAGACGGAGGCTCTCAGATAACGCCCCCCGCCACTCTACAGACTGAGCTGATAAGCAACGCTAAAGCGATAGAAGACTCTCAACAACAAACTTAGGAAAAACACAAACTAAAATCCACACGACTCAAAAGGAAAAGGGCAATACCAAAGCCATCACAAAAGGCAAGGCAAAGAAAATATCCAAAACTCCTGGACAACGTATATTGGGGTCAAGTGCTAACATCCACCAAATCAGGAAACAGACAGATTGACTCTCAATCTTTTGGATTCCAAGTCACAATAGGAAATCCAAGGAAATGGAGGAAGGCAGACTCCCTAGCAAAGATGTGAGGTTGCACCATTAACAACATAGGTATTAAAAATCAAGCCAGCCACTCACTGAACTTCAACTTAAAAGCAAAGACTCCTCAAGAATACTGTCAAGTTGCAAGAAGAAACGCAAAAGTCAGGAGAGCGTGGTTCTTTGGAGGCTCTTAACACTGCAAAGGGTGGGGTATTGTAGACACCACCAGTCTGCAACCACTATGACATTCCCAAAGATATGTCAAGAGCACTAGCAAGTCATAATTCATCGTCTAAGGATGGCGGATACAATGCACTTGGCAAAAGATAGTAGGCGATCACCCAGGCCATTGTAAGTAACTGCGAAAGAATTCCAGAAGAAACCTCTAGAACACTAACCTTCTTTAAGACTGTCCAGAAACGGAGCAACTAAGAGATAGGTCCAAAGGAAAGGAAACAGAACGCACAACCACTCAAATCGCAAAAAAGCACATTCTAGGCAAACAAACCCCCTATGAATTAGGCAGGTTCCTATGGCTCCCTACCCACCACCTAAGGTAGGAACAGAAAACACAACCCTGAACTGACAGCACAATGATGCCAACAACTCATGACCACCCTACCACATCCCAAACTAACCCTAACCCAATAACATGCAAGGACAAAAAAAGACCAAAACCTCTTTCAACAGACATCCCCATTCACCTTCTTGCCTCCGTTCAATTCAACCCTTCCCTCCCCACGCTCCATCACTAATCCATCCACCACCACTCACCAGGACAACACACACCCGAAGAAAGAGGACCGGAAAAGGAAACATGTCTCAGGAAAATCACCGAGCTACCCTTACTAGCTAACTGTTGCCTACAACTCAATCCTTCATTCTTTTCCACCAATCTGTTGGGTCTCTCCTACTAGCCAACCACTTACTACTATCCAGCTTTTCCTACCGACTGGGAAGGGTACCTTAGGGTTTAAAGGGTTTCAACCTTGCCCATCAAATCCTTACATTTCAATAATCAAAATCACCTTCCGACCAACATTTCATTCCATTGTATCACCAAGAAAAGATTGGCATTAATCCTAAGCATAGCCACATCTCATACTAATATGGAATTACGGGCTGCTCTGTGGAGCAAGAGCCCGTGCTGGCCACAAGGACCAGCTTAAGTCTTAAAAACAACAACAACAACCCAATGGAATTCAGTCCCTCAGCAAGTTGATCGCTTGATAATGTTCCTGTTCCCCCCCCCCCCCCCCCCTGGATCAGGGAGGACAAAACGTCGCGTTAGAGAGAGGAGAGAGAGAGAGAGAGAGAGGAGAGAGAATGAACCGAGAGAGAGAGAGAGAGAAATTGTATAAGCAATAATAAATCAAATGACTCAACCGAATTGTTTTACCATTGTCCCTTGGTGCTGTTGCTCGCCACCCAGTCTAAGCAACAACGAGAAAGCCGTCATCAGAAAGATTAGAGAAGGACTTCTTTATAACGATTAATAGTTGCTGAAGCTTGCAGGTCATTTTTAAAACAGAAACATGTCTACCGAGAGGGTCCTCCTTACCGAAAAATAATAATAATAACAATAATAAATAATTAAAATAATCAATAATAATTAATAAAATAATAACTAACTAAGAATTAATAATAATAATAATAAAGTTATTTCCAGCATCACAAAAAGTATAAAAAAAAGAATTATAAGAATCTCTTAAGGTCTATGAAAGATTAATAATAATAAAGGTATTTGCATTGATATCCAGCAAAAAGTAAATAATAATAATAATAATAATAATAATTAATATAAAATAATAATAATAATAATAATAATAATAATAATAAAAACATGACAGGTATTTCTAATTCAAACAGCAAAGAATAAAAGAGAGAAAATGCCGCAAACGATTCTCTCATTGGAACTCGGTACCAATATTGAACAAGCAGTCTTTGTCTGCAAAGGATAAATACTTCATCTCGATCAATAGTTGATCACTTACGTAAGTAAGACAAAATTCATCTTTTAGCCCCTTCGCTTGCTTCTCTCTCATTTTCTTTTTTTAAAAAATCGCTCTGTAATCCCAGATGTGTCCCAGGTAAACTGTGAAGTTTGAAATATAAATGAGAAACGCATCTTTACTTCAGGTTACATTTTGTGCTGGGCAGATTGGTGGGATGCATATTTTAAGGGGAGGATAGGTGGGAGTTGTATATATGTATGTGTATTATACATGTATGTATAAATATACGTAGATAGACAGAAGGATAGATAGGTAGATAGATATACTTACAGACATACATACCTAAAGGGACATGTTCATTGCTGATCACAGGCTGATTTAGAAAAAAAATTAAAAAGACAAACACTCTCGTCCATGTTTTCGCAAACATGTCGCCGGATTCATTAATCATATTGCGAATAGAGCAAATAATGGGCGTGGCTTCCCACGCAGAGAGGATGCTAAAGTGACGTCATCGCTGATGTCATCAAGTGGGGGGCGGGGCTCCAATTATTCCTCCTACAGATTCGTGTGCCTTGAAGCTTCAAGAAAGTATTGGAAGAAATCCTCTAATTTGTTTTATGTAGAAGTACCCCAGAGGGTTTGACGTATGATAATCTATTGTAAGTAACGTCTATTATTCTGTAGATAATTGGAGTCTTGCCGTGAAAAGAACGTTATCATTTTTTTAATCACAGTAAGGTAGACGACTTGTCTGCTATAAAAGGAATATGAAACTTATTAATTAATAATAGTGTACTACTATAGAGACTTCAAACACCTATTGCATTTTAAACATTTTTAAGAAAAATACGCAGGTTTACGAATAAATGTAAGAAAAAGCAGATAAAATAAAAATATAAAACGTATCAGTGACTGCTATGCTTTCCTTTAAAGCTGCTCTCAATACAACATGTAACCTACAGCAGTGCGCTGTTCTAGCCCAGGCCCGTAGAAGAAGGGTGAGAGAGATGGATTGGCCTTAAAGACGATGAAGGAAACGATAGTCCTTTCCACTGAAGGAAGAACGCTCGAATGAATAAGGAAAAACTGAGGATGTAGAAAGTTCCAGAGCTCTGAGTTAAATGTGGTAAATTATGAGAGCCTTATTAGAATAGTGCTTACAAGAGAGAGAGAGAGAGAGAGAGAGAGAGAGAGAGAGAGAGAGAGAGAGAGAGAGTAATTTTATAACAGAAAAGGGATCGAATAATATAGTAGTAGATATATATATATACTATATATATATATATATATTATATATATAGATATATATATATATATATATATATATATATATGTATAGTATATATATATATAGATATATATATATATATATATATATGTATGTATGTAGTATATATATATATATATATATATATATATATATATATATATATATATATATGTATATATATGATCTAGAACGAATCATGAAAATATGGAAACGTGATAAATATATAAATAAAGAAAAAAATCCACGAAGGAAAGAGGAACGATGGAGTTCTACAAGGCCTTTGCGACATCTTGTCCTTTCTTTGTGAACTATTTTTATATGTTCTTCAGCCTGCTATGTAAAGGACAAGAAGTCGAAAGGACTTGCAGTACGCCATCGTTTTTTATTTTTCCTTCGTGGATTTTTTCTTCATACGCGCACACACACACACACACACACACACACACACACACACATATATATATATATGTATATATATATATTTATATATATATATATATATATATATATATATATATATATATTGTCACGAGCAAGCCACGGTTTTGGTGTGTTGAAGGGTTAATATTTCAATTGACTGACAAGATCAATGACTTGGTTAATTTGGATGTCTTTGCAAAAGGACGACTTAACCAGTGACTACAAAAGACCAATATAATAAGGGTAGCAACAGAATAAGTCAAAGAATTGCTGTGAAAAGTATACTAAGTTACTAAACTGATTAAAAAGAAACACTATGCATCCACTAAAATAAAGTATAATTTCACTAAAATTATAAGAAATATTACAGTGGTTGCTATAGAACCCCATGGCACTGTAGGCTACATTAAATAGGGTTATGCATACTAAGCAGTGCCACACCAGGTACGAATGGTTTAACTAAAATTAACCAAAACTAATTTCTAAAATTAATGCAAAAAAAGTAAGTAGGATTTACTTCAATGGCCTTGACACAGAACAGCAGGGAGCAATGCACCACTCAAAACAGTGTCTAGGATTCCTTTGGTAAATGCACTTTGCAGTTGTTTCTAATAACACCGTTGCTTGACATACAAGTAGACACAACAGCACTAGTGGTAAATCTGTAAGACAGTCAGAGTTGTAATGACTGAAGCTAAGATGTTGCAAGAATTTACTTTACTCAAGAGGCAAGTGCAAAGCAAACTTTATACAATTTCACACTATGTTTTCAACAAAGTATTTACTGGAAGCTTGCTGCCAAAAATATAGCTAAATCGCTATTCAAGAATATGACTATAACACTTCACAACTAATTATGTCACTACGATAGGTCACTGTTCACTGGAATGGAACTTGGGAGACAAAATTCAAAAGTGAGATTGAGGATCTAGGAATGGGAATGGGAAGGATACTAGGAATAGGAACTGGAATTACTGACACTGGTTTCTAGTTGAAAACACAATTTCTCAGAACTTTACCAGGTTTAATCAGTGGACTTGACGATCCGTGGAATGAGCCGGTTGAGATGATTGTTGAGGAAACGTATGTCTTCTTGCTATCAATGAAGGGAGTTGGCAGGGTGAGACTGGAATGGCTGGTCGCACAAGGGGATTCATTTGGAATATGATTCCAATATGGAAGAGCTAGCAGGGTTCTAGCTTAAGCCAAGTTACTGGCCCGGATGAGTCTCTCTCAATTTATTATGGACAGCTGGGTCCAGAGATATCTACGGATGTAGAGTATCGTGACAGGGCCTCCCACCTTACGGGTGACTGCTCCATTGATGACCTCCTGCGTTACTGCTTTTGCACTACTGATTTCTGGGGGCAATCCGGGCTTCCTTTTATCACTGTCCACTGCCTGTGGCTGCCATCTTGGATGTTTTCTGAGTGGCAACACCTATGGTTTCATCTTCAAAGGAGGACCTTCTATATGCCCAGGAAGTGCTGGAAGAGAACAGTATTTCGACAGAAAAGGGTGTCTCATTGTCTACAACAAAGAATGGGCATCACAAGGGAGAGAGGCAGAAATGGGTGGGGTTACTAGGTGCAAAAGGCAAGGGTCAGGTCAAACATTAAATGACCCACAGCCGGGTTGAGGGGAGTCCACTGCTGGAGCGGAGGTATTAACAAAGGTACCACGACCCTCGGGGAATCGACACCATAGGATAAGGAGTGGTGTGAAAACTGAATCTGTCACCTTTCTCAGGTGTTGTAACCAAATGCAGGTGGCCTGCCAGGTGGGTGTCACGATGCGCTAATGACAGTTAGTGTTCATTAAAGGTGTTTGCATGGAATTGAACAGGGAATTTAACAATAGGCTTAAGGGCCGGTTAGCTTCCTAGTCTCGAAAATCCTGAGGAAATTCTCAAGGAGTGCATGGATGTTGCACTACTGTATTTACTATGATTTGAGAGGGGATTTTGAAAGCTGGAAGAGGTACGAATGGTATGTCACTCTGATATATGGTGACATTAAGGTGTCGTTGTCATGCAGGTGAGCAACT
>NC_087219.1:23108777-23121277 GCF_015104395.2 Macrobrachium nipponense
ACAAGGTAGGGATTCCAATGCGGCCCATTCTTTCTTCTATGAATACAGCAAATTATAGAATAGCCAAATACCTTGTTCCAATATTAGAACCCTTAAGCAGAAACTCTTACTCAATAAAAAACTCTGCTAGTTTCAAAGATGAGATTATTAAAGAGGATTCTGACTTGATCATGGTTAGCCTGGACGTGGAATCTCTATTCACAAACGTCCCAGTGGGAGAGACCATCGAGATCATTTTAAATAAGCTGTTTGCTAGTGAGGGTGTTTTATTTCATAATTTTAACAGGACGTTATTTAAGCAATTTTTAGAATTGGCCGTGCTGGACACGGCCTTTATTTTTAATAACATTGTATATAGACAGGTGGAGGGGATGGCAATGGGTTCCCCTTTAGGTCCGGTGTTCGCCAATATCTTTATGAGTTCTCTGGAAGAACAGGCGCTGGATAGTTGCCCTCTTTCTTTCCACCCCTTGTTTTATAAACGTTACGTCGATGACAAGTTTGCTCTTTTCAAGCGTGATTTTAATGCCGACTCCTTTTTAGACTATGTTAACACCCAACACCCGAACATCAAATTCACCCTGGAGAAGGAATCTAACAATAAATTACCGTTCCTGGATGTTATTGTCTCTAGAAAAGAACAAGGGTTTTTATACAGGGATTTATAGAAAAGATACTTTTACAGGTTTGGGCACGAATTTCTACAGCTTCTTCTGTCATTCTAATTTTTAAATTAAACTCCATTTCTACTCTCCTCCACAGGGCCTTACACACGCGTCCAGTTGGATGGCCTTCCACGAAGAGGTCGTAACTTTGGCGAACTACTTTAGTAATAACTGTTTTCCTCAAAGGGTGTTCTTCAGAGCCTTAAACAAGTTCTTAGACAAGAAAATGGAAATGCCCACTGCTATCCATACTGTGCCGAAAATGAAAATGTTTGCAACGTTCCCTTACTTATATGATGATTTTTTTAGGAAAAAGTGTCTAAATTTAATTCAGAGAGAATTGCCTGCCTTAAATCTAAAATTGATTCCCAAAAATCCTTGCACCATCGGGTCCTTTTTCAAGCTCAAGGACAAAGTTAGTCCGTTGTTTACGTCCAGCGTTGTTTATAAGTATACTTGCCCCAGGTGTAACCAGGGGACTTACGTTGGATGTACCAAACGACTGCTAAGGGTACGCATAGACGCCATAGAGGAATTAGTTTTAGAACTGGAAGCAGACTGTCCAACCCGCCAGAACAATCCCAATATTTAAGGAATCATTCCAAATTATGCAAAACCATACATAGATAACAAAGATTTTCAGATAATAGGACAAACGCAGAAAAACAATGACCTAACAACCCTAGAGTCCATAATGATAAAATTAACTGTCCCATCATTAAACACCCAAACCTCATCTACACAATTGCTCATTGCTTAACGGCCCTATTTGTCTTGTCGTTGCCTTACTGTACGTGTGTGCCTTGTTTATTATTATTGTAACTTTGTTTCAACAGTTTCCTTTCAACTCCCGTCTGGGTAGGTCATTTTCGTGCCATTGGTGTTGTGTTTTTTTTTTGTTTTTTTTTTTTTGGTCTTTTTTGCTTTATATATATATTTTTAAAAATGAGTTAACATTTTAAATAAGTGATTTTAGTTATATTTTATATTTTATTATAAGTGTTTTTATGATTAATTATTAAGAATCAACTCGCTGTATTTCAGCCTTGAAAATGCAACAATGTAGTTGTGAAACGTCGGCATCAGCAATAAACCTTCAATTATATCGAATGCCTTTCCCTGGAAGCCTACAAGTATATATATATATATATATATATATATATATATATATATATGTATATTATATATACAACATATATATACATACATACATACACACACACACACACACACACATATATATATATATATACATATATATATATATATATATATATATATATATATATATATATATATATATATACATATATATATATATACATATATATATATACATATATATATATATATATATATATATATATATATATTATAATATATATATATATATATATATATTATATATATATATATATCTATATACATACAGAAAAGACTAATAGAAAAGTACTCAAGAGCGAATGGTAGCATACGAAGTTCAAAATAAGGTTAGAAGTGCAGAGAAAACACGTAAAGAGAATGAGCACAGGAGTGAGGAATAAAACTAGTCCCACGGGGGCCTGAAATGAAATAAGAGGTTTACGAACGAGTGAAAGACATTGCCTGAAGTGCAACTGTAAGAGAGTGTAGGTCATTGTTTAAAAGAGTAAGTAAGAAGTCGTAGAGAAAGCGAGTGAAAAAAATGTGGGAGTTTAATGAATCTGAATGAATCTGAGCAAGTATTTCAGGGAAGAAGAAAAAAAGTTCTAATGGTTGTTAAGACAGAGAGAATAGCTAATGTGTAAATGGGACTCCGGATGGATGATGCATATTAAGAGGTGCTGTCTGGAACCGAGGTAGTTTTGATCTATTAAGAGAGCCTTGAAGACTTACAGGATTCAGACGAAAGAGGAGAGGCAGGTCTGAATGATGCATGAGTGGAAAGGCTTGATGTCAATATGAGAATTCTTGCGTAGCTGACTGTTGAGGTTACCGAAATGGCAAAGTGAAAGCTTTAGAATGGTCATGAAAATGTAATTGGTTGGATGATCAGTGTGTGTACGGTATGTCTCGTTACAGAAAGATTCGTAAGCAACAGAATTGCCAAGCATTCGAGAAACGTCGTTAAAGCAAAGATGGATTAATCTGGCTGGAATCCTGATTCCTGCCACTCATATGATGACACTGTAAATTTGTTAAATGGAGGTAATATGGTAGAACCTTGTAATTATGTATATGAGATATTACATTACTATAAGAGCTAATTATAGTGTATTTTGGGAGTGGTATTGTGTTTTGAATTGAGTTCGGCTGTTTGTTGATTTATATATATACATTTTTTTGTGGACTTGAATAATTATTCAAAGTTAGTCTGTCTTGTGCAAGATTATTTTATATAATGTAAATAATAATAATGTCTTCCTCTAGCTTTGTAAGTCTTTTGTAATATTTAGTCAATAAAGTAATAATAAAGTAATGATAGTAATATGCCTCAGTCTTGTTCATCAGGTAGGGAAAGAACACTAGCCAGTCTGATTAATAGACTAGAAAATATGTAATGGCGGCTCTACTGACTTGTTCCATGCTCCAGCTGAGCAAGCAGGGAAACTTCATACTGGCTTCCAAGCTTATTTTGTGAGAGAGAATCTTCGCTATTATGATACAACAGAATTATTTCTGATAATCATAATGTAACATAGGGCTTTAGCAATTCTGTAGCAAGTAATTTGTTCGGAAAATGGAAGTGGATCTTAGTACCACTACACTTTGTTATTCTTGGTCTAATGTTTTCTTCTTCTTCTTATTCTTCTTCTTCTTCTTCTTCTTCTTCTTCTTCTTCTTCTTCTTCTTCTTAAGACTTTAGTGCTATCTTCTCCTGTCTCCTTCTTGCCTCTTATCCTTTCCCTCATTTTGCCTCTTACTCTTTCTCTACCTGTTTCGTTTACTATTTCATTTATTTCGATCATGACCTTCAATATAGCACGTATCTCAAGCCTCTTCCTTACAGCATCATTTGCTCACATAGGCTCTTCTCATTAGCTGTCCAACTTCTTTAACCAGTCTTTTTTCCGCCCAATTACTGGGATAATACTTCTCAGTATCCCTGTGAGAGTCTAAATAATAATTATAATAATGATAATAATTATGGGACCTTCCTGTGGTCTAGAATAATCAGCCTCACCTCCCCAGGGAGTTCTTGGATCGTTCCATGACCTGAGCAATGCCTTAGGAACCTGGTCGTTAGTCGACTATGGAAATCGAAACCAGGGTATTGAGTCCCGTAGGGGTAGTGCCATCAGTGCACCTCACGCTGTCCACTGTGGGTATTATCAAAGGGTGATTGCAGCGTAACTCCTTCTCCTAGCTGCATCTACTTTTCAGCATCTTACTTCAATCTGGCTGTTCATCCTCTCCAACCGCTACTTTAGCGCAACTGCGAGGTTTTTATCTAAGCCCCACCTTATGATCCTCGTGCTTCATTTCCCTGTTCTTCTGGATCACTTTATTTCGCTGTCCAACCACTCCAACTTCTCCTTTCCACTGTCATATTAAGCGGTGGTTGGTGAACAGTGCCACATCGCTTGGCCTGACAGTCCAAATTTCGCTAATCAAAACCCTTCCTGATATTAGGTGACGGAAATGTAGAGGTAATAATAATAATAATAATAATTTAAAAATAATAATAATAATAATAATAATAATAATAATAATAACACAGGTTTTATTGAAAATAGTGGCTATATCAGCCGCGTTTATTTTGTACAGAAGTTCCTCTATTCTTCTTATGACGGACTTTTCTTCTATATACAAGTTGGCTATTAAAATACCAAGGTGGTGGGGGGGGGGGGGGATTCATGTAAAAAAACGTGGTATTTGTCAAAATAACATGAATCGCCATTTTGGCGTTTTAATAGCCAACTTGAGCACATAAAAGAAGTCAGTAATGAGAAGAATAGAAAAAAATTCTATACAAAATAAACGAGGCTGAAATAGTCACTATTTTCAATAAAACATGCATTAATGAAGGTCTTCTTCTAGCATGTAATAATAATAATAATAATAATAATAATAATAATAATAATAATAATAATAATAATAACTTAGATGTGGTAACACGCAACCTGAGGCATCTAAATGCAAAGTGGCTGGGCCGCACTATCTCTCCCAAGAAAACCCAAGAATATTCACGGCCGGCGCGATCCTTTGATGTGAATGGCCGCTTACTTATAATACTCTCGGCCACCCAAGTTGGGGTCAAAAATAGACACGGCGTTCTCCTCAGAACACTTCCTTGTTTTCCGGGGCAAGGGGGGAGGTGGAGTGGGGAAGGAGGGAGGGAGGGAGGGAGGGAGGGGCGCAGCCGAATTGCTCCCCTGAGGGACCAATCTTTTCCTCCGTGATCATAATTTATGTAATTCGCCACCGCTGAGGGAAGGCAAAAGTTTTCGGTTTTAATTACGGTTTGTTTTGCAGGGGAATTTCGGTGTTTAAGCTTGTTTGTTTGGGTTCTTTGTATGCAAATACACAGATACATAGACACACATACATACATACAGATCTATATATGTATATACGTTTTATATACATATATTTCTTTTTATACGTATGTATACATTTAAGTGAATGCCACGGGAATATGAACTTCTGCCTTTCATTTTCCTGTAGTATTCGCTTATATACTGAAATCACGTGCATCTACTGTGATTTATTATAATTATATATATATATATATATATATACTATATATTATATATATTTATATAATATATATATATATATAAATTATTATAAAATTATATGTATAACTTCATCACGAAAGTTTGGAACGTGGATAAATCCATAAATAAAGGTATAAGCCATGAAGGAAGAGATAAACAACGAAGTTTCTACAAGATCTTTCGACTTAACGTCCTTTACTTAGCAGACAAACTGCTGAGTAAAGGGCGTTAAGTCGAAAGATCTTGCAGAAACTCCTTTGTTTATCTCTCTTTCATAGCTTATACCTTTATATATATATATATATATATATATATACACACACATATATATATATATATACACACACACACACACATATATATATATATATATTATATATATATATATATATATATATATATATATATATGCATAGTAACTCATGCATCAGTCTTGGAGCCTTACTAAAGCCTTAGAACATAAGCTAGTTACAACTCAAAGAGCTATGGAAAGAATAATGATGGGAATAGCACTAAGAGACAGAAAAAGAGCAACATGGATACTAGAGCAAGCTAAAGTAGAGGATATTCTAGCAACAAGTAAGAAAAAGAAATGGGCGTGGGCAGGACATATAATAAGAATGTCAGATAATAGATGGGCGAAAAGAATAACAGAATGGGTCTCTAGAGATTGCAAACAATATAGGGGAAGGACGAGAAAATTTGCAGGTATAGAAAAGTATATCTTAGTTTAACCAGACCACTGAGCTGATTAACATCTCTCCTAGGGCTGGCCTGAGGGATTAGATATTTTTACATGGCTAGGAACCAATTGGTTACCTGGCAGGGACCTACAGCTTAATGTGGGATCCGAACCACATCATATTGAGAAATTGATTTCTAATCACAAGAAACAAATTCCTCTGATTCCGTGTTGGCAGGGCGGGGAATCGAACTCGGACTACTAAACTGTTAGGCGAGCGCGTAAACTACTCGTCCAACGAGGAACTTACGGGTATAGAATGGCAGATGGGAGTAGAAGGACATGTCTGAGGCCTTTGTACTGCAGTGGACTAGCAACGGCTGATGATGATGATGATATATATATATATATATATATATATATATATATATATATATATATATATATATATATATAACCGTGGAAGCTTTACTGCTCTCCCTTCTCCAACTGTATCAGAGGCGACATGGCGTTCCTGTTCAATTCGACCCTACTCTGAAAAGCTTTACAAAGTTATAATGAACCCAGGAAACAAAGAAGAAAGAAGAGAGCTCCAAAGCCTTGCAAAAGGGGAAAGCGTCCATGAACAGAACTGAGGAATTCTTAGGGAGTTAATGATTTGCACAGGGTACAAATAAGAAGTTGCCTCCTTACCATTCCCCAACCAGTACTGTATCATCTGAAAACACTAGCCATTCATGTCTCTCATCACTGTAAACAAAGGAATTGATCAATTATGGAGACAACTCACCCTTGTTTGAGCCATACACCTTCTCTTGGAATATCAAGTAACATTTTCCAAACGTAATTATTGCGATCTCCTCAATTTCTTTATCGGTTTACAACGGAATAATTTTTTTTCTCATCTCTTCATCAAGAATCTTTTCCTTATCATGATGCACCTTACAAACCTTGGTCAGCCAATCAATCATTATATCACTACCAAACCTCAGCAACTCCATCAACTCCTTGAGTTTACATTTTTCAATTTCTTAATTGTCCGCCTAAAGCATTTTGAATCTCGTCCTAACCCTCTTTAATGATAATGATAATAATAATAATAAGAATTATTATTATTATTATTATTATTATTATTATTATTATTATTATTATTATTATTATTATTATTATTATTATAGTAGTAGTAGTAGTAGTATCATTGTTCCTGAAAGCATCTTGTCAAATAACTAGCTTTTAAAATGATAATGAAAAAGGAGTTGTGTCTTGGTATACATTTTTTTCAGTATTTAATCCACACCACAAATACCCCGGTCTTCTTCTTCATACTTATTATTCATTTATGCCTTCTTAGCATATTTTGCCTGTTGTTCGTCCTTCATCGTGCTGTGTCTATTCCGCGTGCTCCTGCCGGTTGTATATTTGGCGTATATTGGTCTCATCTCTTTCATTACTGTCTGTAAGCGCCACATACTTCTCTCGTCTTATTGTGCATATTTCTGTCTACTTGTGAGTGCAGACTTTTCATACGTTTTTATTTTCATAATGATGTGAATATTTGACAAATTCTTTTAAGTTCTATTTGTGTATAAATTTCGAATACTTTTCACCATATTTGTTTGTATATTATTTACAATTTATTTCTTTTTCCCCTTGAGTATATATTTTCTACAAATCGCATCACGTAACCTTTGTTTATATATTCAGATGATGTCGTATATTCATGGATATTTTCTTCTGATCTCCGAGAATATTTTGTGCTTACGACATTTTATTAATTATCCCATATATTTATGAATATTATTTTTACCCGTCAATATTTCGCTTTTTATTATTTTCAATATAACGTGCACCATTTCCTCTTATCATTATGTACATTTACGCATAATAATCCGCACTGGTCGCTGTGTATATTTATGCATATCTACCGTACAAGATTTCATTTACTACAGAGTATATTTGTAAATATTTCTTTTTGTATCGTTATCAATATACTGCGTACTATTCCCTCTTATCATTACGTCTATTAAGAAGGATGATTAATTTTTTGCTGTGTATATGTATGTATACCTAGCTTAAAACAGTTCATTTACTGCCTTGTATATTTATGAATATTTTACTATTTACCGGTGTTAATATATTCTGTACCATTCCCTCGTATCGCTATTTATGAATAATTCTTCACTTCATTCGGTATGTATATTTATGTATATCAAGGTGCATGCCTCTCTCCTCATCAGAATGTTTTGTGTATTTGTTTTTGCCTATTTCCCGTGTCTTGTGTTCTGCCACATGCATTGAATATTCTCTTTTAAGTCTGCTATCTCCTTCTTCAGTAAAGGCAAGTGAGAAAGGAAATGACGAACTGGATTAAGACTCTTTTTCTCATCAGAACTGGGAACAGTCTTCGCATCAGCTGGTTGATTTTTCGTGGAATAATAAATGTCATAAAATCGCGGATTTAGGAATTGGGAATTTTATGATTTTGAGTTTGGGGAGTGGCTGTGATGGGGGGGGGGGGGGGTGGGTTTGCTTAAAGAAATGAGTTTTTATACTTTGGATTTCTGGATTTTTCAGACTTTGAAATGGACATTTATGAAACTGTGATTTTTGGAATGGTGATTTCTGAAACTGTGATTTTTGGAATGAGGATTTATGAAAATAAGATTTTTGGAATGAGCATCTATGAAATGAGGATTTCTGGAATGAGCATCTATGAAATGAGGATTTCTGGAATGGAGACGTCCAAGGTTGGTGATTTCTACTACTAGTATTTGAAAGCCTGTGAATTCTGGAATGTGGATAACACTTTATATATTATATATATATATATATATATATATATATATATATATATATATATATATATATATATGGGAATACAATCCACAATGAAGTAAAATCCTTCTGTACTTTAAAATATATATTTCTTGTACAGGATTAAAGCATTCGACCATCAGCTGATGGTCGAAAGCTTTAATCCTGTACAAGAAATATATATTTTTAAACTACAGAAGGATTTTACTTCATTGTGGATTGTATCCCCATTTACTTAGAGGTACGACATAGTATCTGGCTTCTGCATATATATACATGTGTACATACATATAATACATATGTAGATTATGCATATATAATATATATATATATATATACATATGTAGATTATGCATATATATATAATATATATATACATACATATATAGTATATATATATATATATATATATATATATATATAAACTCACCTACATTACCCAACCATACTGCGTCACCCACGTAGCATAGTATCCAAACTAAGGTCATCTCAAAGGTAAAAGATAAGCGTGCGACCCATCACCGACAGACGCACAGACACGCAGTCACCCACTTACTCATCCAACGTATTCATGGCGATTCATTCACTCATCTTATTCCCTGATGACTTCGTCTTCCTGCCTGTTTTATCATTCATTGGTTGAGGCGTCGCGTGATACCATAAGCCCTGTCGGATATGCAAGCCTTATTTTTCGGGGAAGGGGCTTTGTGCATGGCCTGATTTGCAGACACCTCTTCAGAGAGAGAGAGAGAGAGAGAGAGAGAGAGAGAGAGAGAGAGAGAGAGAGAGAGGTTTCACTAAAGGAGAACGAGAGGAATATCCTACCCATTACATAGAGAGATAGATAGATAGATAGAAGGATAGATAGATAGAGATTTCACTAACCGAGAACGAGAGGAATATCCTACCCATTACATAGAGAGCTAAATTTGTAGGTAGGTAGAGAGAGAGAGAGAGAGAGAGAGAGAGAGAGAGAGAGAGAGAGAGAGAGAGAGAATGAATTATGTAGAGAAGTTGATTTTCACGGGAAAGACCGAATATACAGTAGCATTTTCGAATACTTGGGGACAGTTGATAGCGCCTTTTAAAGCAATCAGATTTCCCTGAAAGAGAGAGAGAGAGAGAGAGAGAGAGAGAGAGAGAGAGAGAGAGAGAGAGAAACATTAGGGAAGCCTGCCTAAGGCAGAGTGAGTGTGGGAAGGAAGAAAGTTGATCCAAACTTAATGCTAAGAAAACAAGCGTTGCATCTCTGGGAAGGAAAATGTTATAACTTTCTGTAGTACAAATACTGCATTCGCGGTCATTTATGTTTGTCTTTATGTATAGTATGTATATATATATATATACATACATACATATAATAATTGCTCTAATCATCCAGGTGCTTACTATTGTCGTCATTTAAGGATGTATTACATTTGATATTTAGCAAAATTCAAGCAGATCACTTTAGTAATATTTTACACACTTGGCCTTACATGAAAACGTAAAAATAATTACTTATACTTTTATTAAACTCCACCCACAACCAGCAAAACAAAGGGCAGAATCTATATCTAAGTTTGTGAATGTCTTAACCTGATGATACAATTCTACTTCACCAACCTCACAAATCCTATGTCAGCCAAATAAGCTATCGTAACTGAGGTATGTATTTTCGTGCTGTTGTTTTCCTTCTGTTTTATTTAGAAGTTTTTTTTCCTTTCTAGTGAAGGTTTTGCTGCTGCCCTTTGAAGAAGAGATTTTATTTTTTATAAGGGATCAAGTGAAAACCGAAGTTCATTTTAAGAATGCATTTCGCTTTTATTTTTCTTACACGAGGCAAACCAGTTATCCATTCACATGAATGTCTGCGAATTACGTCTTACGTCCGATCAGTAGATCTTGAATGAGTAGACACTTAATAATTATGGCAAAAATTAACCGCAAATTTTTAAAATCTTTAAGATTGTTCCTTGCATGATAATTCCAACTCTTCACACTGTCAGTTTAAACAAGCCAATTATACATAGATACTTGATAATTGTCCTAATCGTCCAGTTGGTAACTTGTCATTTCAGGATTATCACATTTAATATTTACCAAAATTCAAGCAGTTCACTGAAGAAGTATTTAATTCACATTCGTGGCCTTACATAAACAGGTACAATTGATTTCTGATACTTTTATTAAACTCCACTCACAAACAACAAATGAAAGGGTATGATCTTTCGTTGCCTACAAAGACTTTCTTACAAATACAAAACAGACGATGGTAAGATGCACTAATACTTTTGAGATACATTCTTAATACTACTTTATGGGGAACAACACTGTTCCAGTCACTAAAATCTACATAAATTATGTTAGATTATAATCTGAATAATGACCAGATTTTTAAAAAATTTAATTAAGTTTTGATGGTCAGTTTATTTCAGCCCGATTCAATAACATTGAACAAGGTTTTAAGACCACATTCTTGAACCTTTATACAGAGCACTGCCATGACAGAGTTTCTCGTTCAGGATGTTTATTGAAGTGATCTACATTCTCAATACAGCAACGAAAGCAATGATCTCAGTGCTGCATTCGTTTGAGATGTTCACCTTTATGGGGGCTATTATAATGCAAATCACTGTCAACAAAAAATGAATAAAGCGTTGGGTTTACAGCCCTGGTACTGACCAAGGTTAATATTTCACTGTGAAGGTAATTGAGGCAAGCACTTTCATCTAATTGCAATGCTATATGCGGATCTTGCTGCACTGAGCGCTAATCTGGGTGAACACCTCGTTCTCAATTCAGTACAGGCAGTGACCTAAGCCATTCTAAAGGAATATCCCTGAAGGTTATCATTCAGAGAATCGACCTGGGTCAGTACCAAGCTCAGGATTGATAACAATCTTGATCAGAGTCCAAAGAGAAATTCCCAGTGCTCAGGACAGGAGTTCTGAAATGACTTCACACTGGCTGAGAACCTGCATTTACAGCCAGCCTCCATCCACGTTCAAAGACGAAGTCTTGGTCTCCTAATACCACTGATCCTGGTCCATCTCTGTCTGAGGATACCCGTCGCGGAGGTCAGGGCCTTTTGGCCAAGATTGCCAAAATAAGCCGCTGATTCGGTGAGCGGAGGCTGACTATTCAGAGCTCGTAAAATACCTGCAGTGATCCTCAGAAGATCATGGGCCAACTTAGTGGTCTTGATGATGCTTGTTGTCCTGGAAGAAGCCCTCCCTTGTGCCGTTCCTGATTCAGCAACGGCGTCGTATTTTGGTGTAGGTCCCTTTGAAGCCGAGTCTAGGAGCACCGCTCCAAGAACTGTGTCTGGGTGAGAGGCAGTGCAAGAATTCAAGATAAAGACCACGAAAAGGATGATGAACGTGTTTGGCTCCATCTTAAGCATGGCTGAATAGTAGCAATCCAGTTTACTAAACCTCAGAACTTTTTGTAGAATGAATGCACTCGACCCATATCAACCAGACCTCAGAAGTGGCCGAGATGGAAGTCGACTGGTCACAACTGTTCGTAAAGATTAGTAGACCCCTTGATGAAGGCCCTGTCGTAGAGAGAATTAAGTAGACCGCTTGCTGCAGGCTCTATAGTAGACAGGATTAAATAGACCCCTTGCTAAGTTCTCTGTAGTAGGCAGGACTTGAG
>NC_087219.1:23126277-23131277 GCF_015104395.2 Macrobrachium nipponense
ATTTAGTCCCTTTCAAGGTGCACGATCCCTTGTCCTTACCTCAATCTGCAAAGGATTGCTAAGTATTTCTCTCTTTATAAGTCAAGTTTTTTGCTTATTCTAAACGACTTCATATCACGCCAAAAGAAGAAGAAGAAAGAAGAAGAAGACGAAGTAGAAGAAGAAGAAGAAGAAAAGAAAGTAGGCGGGGCCTCTATACGTCCAACAAGTTTGCTGGGCGCTTTTGCGTCTTCTCCGGCGCCGTTACTCTAGGGGGGAAAGCGAGCGATTCTTTCTTGTTTTCTTCGTCGTGTACTTTCACGAGGAGCCCTCCCTGGAATAGCCGCCCATTTGTTGCCGATTTACGTGTCAGCTGTGCCGGTGGTGGGATAAGATGTTTGGGAAACCAAACGAATTTCCGAGACATTGTTGATATTCCATTCCCTTTCCCCTCGTTTTCTACGCCTTCTGAAATATCTGAAAAGTGGAGTTGAAACGAGTCTGTTCTTTTAACAAAATGTCTGTCTGTCTGTCTGTCTGTCTGTCTGTCTGTCTGTCAATAATATATCTCAAGCATCAATGAACTATGCTAAGAGTGATTGAATGAGTGGCTGGCTGGCCTCTAGTACACGTTACAAGAATAAATTTCCACATTTCTTTCTTAATAAATGATTCCTCTGTACGTCTGCCCATAATATACCTCGAAAAGTTTTTAAATTATGCCTGTCCATAAGAAATCTCGAACTGTCGTTGCACTATGTCCCTTTCATTATGTTGTTCATTGTTTTATTGTCAAAGAGACAGATGATTGCTTTGGGAGTTCCAAGATGGTCGATGCATTTTTGTTGTTTGGGAGACATCTTTCTAACTGAATCTGTGGGACATCGCTACAAAAGAGTCTGGGTGGAGAGAGAGAGAGAGAGAGAGAGAGAGAGAGAGAGAGAGAGAGAGAGATTCTGGAATCATAGTCTTACAAACAAACTAAGAGAAAGTGAAAATTATAGGTGGACTAATGGACAGACGAAGAAAGAGAGAGAGAGAGAGAGAGAGAGAGAGAGAGAGAGAGAGAGAGAGAGAGAGAGAGAGAGAGAGAGAGATTCTAGAATCATAGTCTTACAAATTAAGAGAAAGTGAAAATTATATGTGGACTAATGGACAGGCGAAGAGAGAGAGAGAGAGAGAGAGAGAGAGAGAGAGAGAGAGAGAGAGAGAGAGAGAGAGAGAGAGAGAGAGAGAGAATAAATGATTAATGCATTAAAAGAGATATTGTGACATCAAACAGTTTTTCCTTGATTACAGTGAGTTTTGTTTTGTAGTTGTTACGAGAGTACTAAATTAAACACAGATGAAGTACAGAATCCTAGATTCCAGATGACCTTTAAGAGAGTGACGTCAGACAGTTTCTCCATGATTAAAATGAAATACAATTTATTACAAAGATACTCAACAACGTTGTACACTCTACAATTATTTATGAAGCTGTTCTTTAACAACTTACCATTCCAAAGTCCCGATCTCTACAAACTTTCCCGAAGCCACCGTGATAAGACAAGGCACTTGTGGCTCAGAGACTGATGAAGGCTAATTTGAAATGATGGGGAGAACCTACGGCAGTGAATCTCATTTTCGGGAGACGATAGGCCTACTTGAGTCTAACTTAAGATGAGGAATATTGATGAGTTGAAATGATAAACTAGAGATTAATCCCACGTGGGGGGGAGTCACGATTTTGGGGACTGTTTCTTCGAAAATTCAGTGTGGGGACCTGATCAGTGAATGATGTAGCTGGTGGTTAATCGACTGTTGGGGGCGGGGGCGTGCAGCCCGGTTAGGTAAAGTTACGGGGATTGATTCATCCAAAAGAATGATTCACACACACACACACACACACACACACACACACACACACACACACATGCATATACATACGCCAGATGGATTCCAGAGTGAATCCTCTTATTAGTGAGGTTGTTTCACCCCTGTCTTGAGAATGGTCATCGGGTTATTTGCAGAATGAACAAGTAAAAAAATGCGCCCAGGTTTCTCCGGCGAAATCAAGTTTTCTGTACAGCGTACAATCAAGGCCATCGAAAATAGTTCTATATCTTTTCGTGGTCTATAATGATGTATGAGCCGCCGCCCATGAAAATTTAACCACGGCCCGGTGGTGTCCTAGCGTATTTCGTTGCCAGAAGCATGCTTATGGCTAACTTTAACCTTAAAGAAAGTAAAGAATACTGAGGCTAGAGGGCTGCAATTTGATGTGTTTAATGAATGGAGGGCAGATGATCGACGTACCGGTTTGCGGCACTTTAGCCTTAGTAGTTTTTGAGATCTGAGGACGGACAGACTCTGCTGACGTATTTAACTCTACCAAAGTAAGACTGGTCAATTATTGCCCAACATTAACGTAGATGGGAAAAGAATGAGTCGGAAAATTATGAAGACTCGATATAAGATGAAAATAAAAGTGACAATTTCAACAAAGATTGCAAGGCCATCAAATCCTCGATTGTGACGCTGTATCCTTATCTCTGGTCAAATTCTGCCTCGTTAAAACTTATCTGTGGCAGTACAGCACTCGAGCAGAAACAATGAGACTTTTGTTGAAGAGACTTTTGTTGCCTAACTTAACCGGCGAGCTATTATTTGCGGTTTCACTAAGTTGTGGAATTAACGACCTCTTCTCGGTTAAAAGGACTTGTTGTCTTCACATGAGAGTTCATTGTCTTCAGAAAATAGATCAAAGCGGGCGAGCTTTCTTCACAGAAATGAGGCGAAGATCAGCTCTGATTGGCGCCGGGGTTACGATAGAGTCAAGTGAGATTTTGCTTAAAAGGAACTGATGAGAGATACGCTTTAGTTCATGTGTCTTTTGTTCCTCTGCGACAAGTCTTTGTGACGGACAGACTAGTACTTAAATGTAGTCCTGTATGAGAGCAAATCCATGCGTGGTACCAGAAATAAAGCTAGATAATCATGAATGCCTCACGTATACTTCAACTGCAAATACTTCTAAAATATTAGCGTCTTTGAAATCTTGCAAAGAAAGCTCACCAGCAGCACGTCCAACCCTAAGCCGTACACGCCGAGCAATTCAGCCCTGTTCTACGCATGCTATTTGGCTTTCAGGATATTAAAGTCCTTTCATTCTAACTGTGTTTTTTTTTTTTTTACTCCATCTAGAAATCTTTTCTGTTTCGTCTCTTAACCCCCAACACTTCCAAAATACACCATTCGTCCTCCACCACATGACCAAACCACCTCACAAAACTTACAATAACCTTTTTACTGCATTTCTTTCTTATATTTTAACTTCACATTGACTCCGAAGCAGAAAGTATCCCCGTGAGAGGTTTAAGTGTTTGATGCTTTGGCCTGTACAGTTCCTGCGCGCATGCGTAGTCATGCGGGTAGGTGAGGGGTGGGGGGAGCCTACTGAGATCTCGTCTATTCTCTTGTAGGTGGGGAGACGGTTCTCTATTCTTCACTAGCTTGTTTATTGATTGAGGTACCTCGGTAATAATAATAATAATAATAATAATAATAATAATAATAATAATAATAATAATAATAATAATAAGGAGGCTGGATTGATGTCTTGTGGGGTCGAATTTTCATTGGTCAGTTTTCGTAGACCCATGAATAATAATAATAATAATAATAATAATAATAATAATAATAATAATAATAATAATAATAATAATTATAGTGATGATGAGTATGACTAAAAAGACCCCGTCGTTTATGGTTTTCGCTTACTCGGGAGTAAGCCTACAAACTACTTTGAGGTTTTTTTGTTCTTGTTGGGGGGGTGGAGGGTAAGAAAGGTAGATCCTAAAATGGTCTGAAAAGGGTGTCTCGAATTGAGTTAAGGATACAGGAATTTTAGGATAGGATATTTTTTATTTATTTATTAGAATGAAATGTAAAAAAATAAATAATATGCATGTTAAACAGTAGAGAAAAATGATTTCTAATAAAACATATATAGAATATATATTTTAATTTTCTTTGGTGAAACAAGGCTCTATTTGAACGTAGATTATAGCACGTTTTAATTCATTTGGTGTACTGAATTTAGGACATGTTTTTGTTCGATTGTTTTGTGTTTCCTATTATAACTAAGGATATATGAACTTTTTAATATGCATCCTATTTAGTTGATCCTTGTTGTTATGAGTATTAATTACGAGGACCACTTCACTTTCAGTTAGGAATATAATGTTTACAACTCATGCAAGAGGGTAAAATCTTGCATGCGCCCCGAGTAGGCTGGAGGTCAGATCACGCCTTGAGATATATTAGTATGATATTGTCATGCTATAATGATATATTTAAAACCCCCATACAAAAAAAGGTGTATTTTGTCGTCCGTATCTGTCAGCATGTGACTGTTTTAGCATGCCATTATAATAATAATAATAATAATAATAATAATAATAATAATAATAATAATAATAATAATAATAATAAGATATATTTAGTTATGGCGACAACGATACAATTGAACTCAATTTCAGGTATGAAATAAAGGAAATCAAAACTTCCCGTTTAATTTTTTTTTCTTTTTAGTACTCCTTCGTAGTGGATACGACATCGATATAGGAGGTGCTTTGGAACTTTCGTGCCGAATAATGTTGCTGTAGCTTTCGAAAATTCAATAGGAACCTTCTAATTGGTCAAATCCTCCAAAGGCCACAGTTAAGAAAAGCGCAAGAAAAATTCAACGCAACTGGATACCAAAAGAAGAAAAATAAGAAAAAAAAATATTAGAGAAACAGGTGTAAGTGATTGCTGTAAATTTTGTATCAGAGCCATTACATAACGGAGAAAGAGAGAGAGAGAGAGAGAGAGAGAGAGAGAGAGAGAGAGAGAGAGAGAGAGAGAGTAGAACAAATTCCACTGGGAAATACCGAAGCTGGCAACTCACCCGCGGCCAAAAAAGTAAACAAACTCCTCGTTCGTTTGACTAAACCTACGTGCTTTCACGACCTTCACGGCCCAGCCAGAACGACAAG
>NC_087219.1:23133777-23141277 GCF_015104395.2 Macrobrachium nipponense
AATAATAATAATCAACCAAACAAAAACTTCTTTCAGTTTTCTTCTGGAGATTGAAAAAGAAACCCACAAAATCACTTTGTAACTTGTTTACTTCTAAGTATTTACATTTAATTTTACTCCACACTCGAGTACTTTCAGGCCCTATCTGTGGCCCATTTTCAAGAGATGTGTAGGTTGTCAGCCTGGGTCAAGGCCCAGCAGTCTTCTGGAACTTCTGGTTGTTATTGTAGTTGTTGTATTAAGCCAACACTTCTTGTTGGCACGGGCCTTTCCCTTGTTCGGCCCGTAGCCCAACTTCTTCTCGTTGAGCTGTCATTTATGTGATGGCTGTTCTGGTTTCCTTGAGAGTTGCTAATCACCTCTTGTCGCTCTGATATCCTGAGCTGATGGTCAATGGGATTCACCCTTGTGGTAAGGGAGTGGTCACCAAAAGTCTGTTGGGCAGAAAACCTAATCTCCAGGTCAGCACGGTCAGTCTTAGCTTCTTTTAATATCAAAGCTCGGCTTATGAGATCTCCTGAGCTAAAACCTTTGTTTCCTTCTATTACTTTAATCTCTCTGATGAGTGCACCTTCTACTACCCTTCTGTGACTAATTTTGTTGCTTTTGTATATAAGCCTACTGTTTTTGAAATCCATTCTATGGTCATTTTCCCAACAATGCCTAGCTATAGCACTCCCCTGAGAGTTAAGCTGCACTGCCCTTCTGTGTTCTTGGATTCTAGTCCCTAGTCCCCTACCTGATTCCCACGCATATTTGTCTCCACAATTATTTCAAACTTGGAGATATCTTGCCAAGGAGATTTATTATCGCTGTGAAGGGATTAAAAAGATACTGAGATATTAGAATTATGAAAGCTGACAAAGGGGATAGCATTGTTATCATGAGTAGTTCAGAATACAGGGTTAAAATGTACAGGCTACTAGATGATGAAACTACTTATGCTAAAATAGAGAATCCTCCAACAATTCAAAAGCTTCAGAATACCTTTAATCAGAATGTGAAGAAAATAATCAGTAGACTAGGTAATGGGAAGGACATGCTACGCGCAATAAATTATTCTCAAGTAAATTACCTGAACTTGCATTTATATATATGGCAGCCCCAAAATACACAAGGAGGGCTGCCCACTACGCCTTATTGTTTCTAGTAGGAAATCTAACAAAAACTTAGCTGTGTGGTTAGCTGGAGAACTAGGAATATGCTTAGGTATATTTTCAGAATCACACATTAAACATTCAGTAGATTTCATAGAAAAAGTTAAGAAAAAGAATTTAAAGAGACACATGGTTAGTTTTGATGTAGTAGCATTATTCACCAATGTCTCCTTAGATAAAGTATTAGAATTCCTTCAGACTAAACATAATGAGGGTATTTTCAATCCAAACATCGAAATAGGCGTCTTCCTTGAGTTGATTAAATTAAGTGTCAGTGATACTTATTTCACGTTTGAGGGACAAGTTTACAAACAGAAATATGGGGTCGCTATGGGGTTTCTCATTTTCACCTTTACTCGCTAACATCTTTATGGAATATTTCGAAACCAATCTAGTTCCTAATGTGAATGTCCCTAACTTAAAACTGCAAGGATGGTGGAGATATGTGGTTGATATTTTTGCTATTCTGCTAGGTGATGAAAATGAAATAGAAACTTTTCTACATGAACTCAATGTTTGATAACAACATCCAGACCACTTTAGGGAAAAGTAACAATAATAAACTGCCCTTTTTAGACATACTCATAGAAAGAAAAGAAACAGGATATAAATTCAGCACAAATAGAAAGCCCACACATACAAACTCATATATTCATTTCTTCTCTTTTCACAGTCATGATATAAAAATAGGTGTTTAACAGGTTTATTTCTTAGGGCAATGAGAATGTGTGACCCTTGCAAGATAGAGCAAGAAATAAATTACATCGATAAAATCTTCGATGCATTAGCATACCCGGAATGGTTCAGAAAAAGGGCACTCAAAAAGCTAGGAAGATTTTTTACAGAGCAAATGTAGAGAGTACATGGAATAAAGAAAACAAGAAAATAGTTGCCCTCCCTTTTATGCCTATGTAAATAAATTGGAAGGAGAAGACAGTAATGCAGATGATGAAGCGGGGTTATACATAATAAATTGCAACAATTGTGGAGACAAATATGCGTGGGAATCAGGTAAGGGACTAGGAACTAGAATCCAAGAACGCAGAAGGGCAGTGCAGCTTAACTCTCAGGGGAGTGCTATAGCTAGGCATTGCTGGGAAAATGACCATAGGATGGATTTTAAAAACAGAAGGCTTATATACAAAAGCAATAAAATTAGTCACAGGAGGGCAGTAGAAGGAGCACTCATCAGAGAGATTAAAGTAATAGAAGGAAACAAAGGTTTTAGCTCAGAAGATCTCATAAGCCGAGCTTTGATATTAAAAGAAGCTAAGACTGACCGTGCTGACCTGGAGATTAGGTTTTCTGCCCAACAGACTTTTGGTGACCACTCCCTTACCACAAGGGTTAATCCCATTGACCATCAGCTCAGGATATCAGAGCGACAAGAGGGGATTAGCAACTCTCAAGGAAACCAGAACAGCCATCACATAAATGACAGCTCAACGAGAAGAAGTTGGGCTACGGGCCGAACAAGGGAAAGGCCCGTGCCAACAAGAAGTGTTGGCTTAATACAACAACAACAACAATAACAACAAGAAGTTCCAGAAGACTGCTGGGCCTTGACCCAGGCTGACAACCTACACATCTCTTGAAAATGGGCCACAGATAGGGCCTGAAAGTACTCGAATGTGGAGCAAAATTAAATGTAAATACTTAGAAGTAAACATGTTACACAGTGATTTTGAGGGTTTCTTTTTCAATAATAATGATAATAATAATGTACATTTTAAATGTAAAAATGATCATTAACGATACAATCATGTATTGGGAGAAAAACTTACTAATGTATAAATGAAATAACTCAGTGTACTAAAATATTACAACCCGTTAAAATAAACTGCAGGACATCATTTGGGAATTAAAAGACCAGTTCTTTAGCATCTGTAGAGAACATCTGAAGGATGGAGAGTGGCATATAACTGATGAAGTATGGAGAACGGTCTAAAATTGTTGAAGGATGGAAAGTAGCCTGTAATAAGTGAATGATGGAGATCGACATGTGACTGTTGAATGATAGATAGTGGATTGCAATAGTTAGGGACTGGAAAGTAGCTTGTAAACGTTTAATGAGGGAGAGTGACCTGTAAAGGCTGAATAATCGAGAGTGACCTGTAAATGGCGATTGATGACGAGTGGCTGTAACTGTTAAATGATGGAGTGTCTTTAAATGTTGAATGATGGAAAGTGGCCTGTAAATGTTGAATGATGGAGAGTGGTTTGTAAATGCTGAAAGATGGAGAGTAGCTGTAAATGTTGAATGGTGGAGAGTGGTTGTAACTGTTGAGTAATGGAAAGTGATCTGTAAATTGTGAATGATGGAGAGAAGTCTGTAATTATTGAATGAGGGAGAGCGACTAATACTGTTGAATGACGGAGAGTAGCTGTAACAGTTGAATGATGGAGAATGATCTGAAGATGTTGAATGATGAAGCCTAGCTGTAAATATTGAATGAGGGAAAGTAGCTGATACTGTTGAATGGTGGGGAGTTGCTGTGAATGCTGAATAATGGAGAGTTATCTCTAAATTTTGAATGATGGAGTGTGAACTGTAAGTGTTGAATGATGGAGAATGATCTGTAAATGCTGAATAATGAAGAGTAGCTGTAAATAGTGAATGATGGAGGGCTCTCTGTAAATATTGAATAATGGAGTGGCTTAAAAGTTGAATGATGGGAAATGATTTGTAAATGTTGAATTGCGGAGATTGGTTGAAACTGTTGAATGATGGAGAATGACCTATAAATGTTGAATGATGGAGAGTGACTGTAAATGTTGAAAGATGGAGATTGACCTTTAAATGTTGTGTAATAGAGAGTGGCTGTAAATGTTAAATGATGGAGATTAGCTGTAACTGTTGAATGATGGAAAATTGTCTGTAAATGTTAAATGATGGAGAGTTGCTGTAACTGCTGACTGATGGAGAATGATCTGTAAATACTAAATGATGGAAAGTGGCTGTAAATGCTGAATGATGGAGAGTGATTTGTAAATGTTGAATGGTGGAGAGTGGCTGTAACTGCTGATGGAGAATAATCTGTAAATGCTGAATGATGGAACGTGAATGTTGAATGATAGAGAGTGATCTGTGAATGCAAATGATAGAGAATGACTAATTGTTGAATGATAGGGAGTGGATGTAACTGTTAAATGATGGAGAATGGTTTTTAACTATTGAATGATGGAGAGTGGCTGTAACGGTTAAATGATGGAGAATGATCTGTAAATGTTGAACGATGGAAAGTGATCTGTAACTGTTGAATGATGGAGAATGAAGTGTGAATGTTTAATGTTGGAGAGTGGCTGTAACTGGTGAATGATGGAGAGTGATCTGTAAATGTTGAATGATGGAAAGTGATCTGTAAATGTTCAATGATGGGGATTGGCTGTAACTGTTGAATGATGGAGAATGATCTGTGAATGTTTAATGTTGTAGAGTGGCTGTAAATATTGAATATGGAGAGTGGTCTTACCTGCAAATGCTGAAGTTATTACAAAGCGTCCAACAACTTCGAATAACTATCATCTAAAAAAGCTATTAAATGTTCTAAATTAAGAGCGATGTTAAATAAACCAATCGTTGAAAATACGTCAAAAGGAAATTATCAAGGAAAAACCTATCGACATGAATTAAAATGAATAATTTCCCAGACATTTTTTTTTTTCAGATAATGGTATAATACATAACGCTCTCTTTCCCATGCCCTTGGTGGTTATCCAGGAATCTTGTTGTATATATTTCCTTGCGCTTAGAAAAGCTTAAGATGAATAAATAGATAAATAAATGAATAAAAGGTGCAAATGGTTTTTCTTTCCTTTCGATTTCTGTTAGGGTGAATCACGTGAGTCGTATTTCACGGGTTATTTGCTTCGTCTCATATGGTTTTCTTTAGTTATAATTCTTACGAAGAATATCTTTTATTTCAGTACTTTATTTCCCTTAGACGTTCAGCATTCTGTTGTTGCAATGTGGGTTGAAACTTGCATAATAATGTTATTATTACAATCAGGGAATTTTATTGTGGCAAGGCATATTAATAATACTGCAATACAATAAGACTAATTATCAAAAAGACGACAATAATGTTCTGTGTCAACCTGAACGCTAGGGCAATAGTTAAAGCAATAATTTTATTGCATAATATTAAAACATCAATGGGACGATAAACGCCTCTAAAACCCGCTTAAACTGGATTCTGAATGTTAAATTAAAGCTTGCAAATATACCTGAGCCAATTTTAGTTGTCTGTAAAAGAAAACAATAGAGGGCTTTAAATGTACGTCCTCACATCTTAAAGACTGCCGAGGATAGAGGGCTGCAAATTTGTATGTCGATCGTCCTCCTTCCAATCATTAAACATATAAAATTGCACCCCTCTAGCCTCAGTAGTTTTTATTTCATTTCAGGTTAATGTTAGCCATGATCGTGCGTCTGGCACAGCTATAGGTGCCAACAACACAAGCCACCACCGGGCAGTGGCTGAGTTGCGAAAGTTATCGGAGTCTACGAGGAAGAAGAAGAAGAAGAAAAGTAAACAATACCAGAATAGCCAAACCCTTCTCTTGAAATGCAGGGAAAAGGGAGGGGAGTGATGGACGGCGTTTCTTTGACACCACTTCGAGAAAAAGCATATAGTAATAATAATAATAGTAACAATAATAATGATAATAACATTTAAAAGAAAGATCGCCATTACCACCAACGCCACCATGAAAATCGTCACCAAGGTGAGATTCTCTTGACGTCCTTCCCGCGACCGACGCGAGGCCAGAACATCGTCATCCCCGACGTAAAGAACGGCACCGAAATAACCCCGCGAACACCGGGACGTAAACAAACGCGATACGAGGGCGAGAAAGAAAGAAGTGATACTGAGGAATCAATATAAAATGCTCCAGATCTTTGGCGCTCGCGGACAAATGGATATGTTCCCCGGGACATCATCAGACATCACTGAGCTCGGGAGATAAAAGCGAATTATGCACACGGCGCCGGTAGGTTCTGTACACTGGAGGTCATGGTTATGTGCTTGATCAGTTCCTTTTTTCTTTTTCTCTTGTACGCGAGCAAGTTCATGATTATTTTTTTTTAACCAATCATCCTTTTGCCCTTGCGCTAAAATTAATCTGGGCTTTCATCTTTGTTAAATTTAGAAAAGGAGGGGAAAATCTTCTGGAATTATATATAAAAAAAGTGCTTGGGTTTATGCAACCTCCAATTTGCATCTGCTGTAAACAAGGATCATTTGGGCGACATTGCCCAACTGAAAGCGTGTTCGGGAGTTTTCAGATCGCTTGACATATTTAGGATTCTGCTCGTTTACTTATCAGCGAGCAATTTAACTTGCAAATAAATCTTTTCCTAAGATTTATTATTAAACAAACGGGGTCCCAAAGTCGTTGGAGGACCGCTAGCGAGAGTTAATTGCCTGTTGGCGTGTCGTAAATGGGCGCATGCACGCCATGAATATTATTAATTCACGCCCATCCCGTCTCCTTTTGGTAAACAACGTCATTAGATCGATCCTGAGTCTCTTAAATCGTCAAAGGATTTTTTTTTTTTTTGGTTGCTTTAGGTGGTGGCGTTGGCTTTCGCGTGAATGTTTGTTTGTTTGTATTTTCCGTCGAAAATGGCAATGTCTTGTTTACATAGGAGACGATTTATTTCAGTTTGAATTTTATTTCCAAAAGATTTATGAATGATTGAATTTTACTTCTAGACTAAAGGATTTATAATTAACTGAATTATTCTTCCAAAAGATTTATAATTAACTGAATTATTCTTCCAAAAAGATTTATGATTAACTGAATTTTATTTCCAAAAGACTTATGAATAACTGATTTTATATCCTAAAGACTTATGAATAATTAACTCTTATTTCCTAAAGTCTTATGATTAACTGAATTTCATTTCCAAAAGACTCATGAATAATTAAATTTTATTTCCAAAAGTCTTATGATTTACTGAATTTTATATCCAAAAAACTTATGAATAGTTTATTTTAATTTCTAAAAGACTTATGAATAAATAATTTTCATTTCTAAAAGACTTATAAATCACTAAATATTATTTCCAAAAGAATAATTGAGTTTTATTCACAAAACACTCATGAGAAACTGAATTTGTTTTGTACAAAAAATTTACGGATAACTAAATTATATTTCCAAAAGACTTATGACCTATTAATTTAATTTCACCAAAATGTCATGACCAATCATTTTCGTTTTCAGGCATTTCATGTCCCATTTATTCATTACCATTCCTTTAAGTTAAGCTTCAAGTTACCTAATCATTATTTTTCTCATCTCCCATTCATCATCACTCGCATCTTCCCCTCCTTAT
>NC_087219.1:23146277-23161277 GCF_015104395.2 Macrobrachium nipponense
GCCCTGGTTATTAACATGAGGTAAATATTATTTGATACTATGACGCTCTTCCCAGGAGGGTTATTTCGAATATCGATTCGGTATCATTCGTCAGTGACACGCCCAAGTTACTTCCCTGTGCTTATTCTCGAAAAAAGCATCAACAAAGCAAATATAATTTGTACTAAAGGCCTTACAAACAAGAAAAAATGGATTTTAAGCAAAACCTTCTGACTGGCCAAGCAGGAAATATCAGAAATGTCACCGATAGTCTCAAATCCGGAAAAAAAGAACCATTTTATGGTATCTGAAAGGCTTCAGGAGTTTGGTCATGAACTGCAACAATATCCACGTCGGATTGACAAGACGCTCGTTATCCCAGAGTAAAGGATTTCCTGCAGTGAATCCTACTGCATTTCAGCTGTGCTTGCCCCTATTAAAGGAAAGTGAAGGGATCTTTGGTTCCTAATCAAACTGAAGGCTTTGCGAGGGACCCACTGAGGTGGAAAAGGTTGTACAAACCCTGTTTAAGAGCCTGTCGTTCTGTGCTTAGACCTACCGTCGTCCAGCCCTGGCTAGCTTTCTTTACAATATATATATATATATATATATATATTATATAGTATATATATATATATATATCATATCAATTTCCTTGGCTGCCTTTCCGTGTTTGTGGCTACCTTTCTGTGGCTCCGGGATCCTGGAGTCTTTAAGATTTCTCCATGAGGTGAAAGATGTGATCCCGAAGACAGACTCTGAATCCGTTCAGGAGCTGAAGACGGCTTCGCAGGATCGGTAAGGGTATGGTATGGGAATGGGTATGGGTGTAGTAGGGAAATGGGTATGGGTGTGGTACGGATATGTGTGTGGATATGGAATGGATATGGGTACGGACATGGGTAAGGGTATGGAATGGATATGGGTAGGGGTATGGTACGGATATGTTTATTGGTATCAATATGGGTATAGTATGGGTATGGGTAGGGTATAGGTATGGGTATGGTAAAGATATGGGTATGGGTATGGAATGGATATGGGTATGGTTATGGGTATAGGTATGGGTATGGTTATGGATTGGGGTATGCTACGGATATGGTTATTGGTATCAGTATCGGTATGGTAGGTATGGATATGGGTAGGGTATGGATACTGTACAGACATGGGTATGGGTATGGAATGGGTTTGGGAATGGTTAAGGGTATAGGTATGAATATGGTACAGATATGAGTATGGGTATGGGACGGATATAAGTATTGGTATCAGTGAGAGTATGGTACGGGTATGAATATGGGTTAGGTAGAAGTATGGGTATTGTACAGATATGGGTATGGTTATAGAATGGATTTGGGTATGGTTATGGGTATGGTACAGCCACCCTGTGGTAGGGGTGTAAGAATGCAACCACCGTAGATCCTGCGTGCCGTATACGGCAACTGAAAGGACAGCTGATGCCTTGCAGTCGTACTTTTTTTAGTCAAAGGCTAGGCCCACCGACAATAACTGTGGAAACTGCTGCCTTGCAGGTGGACATTTTAGTCAAAGGCGAGGCCAACCGCCTGATTTTGTAAGGAAAGGCGAACCAAGCAACCGACCCCTCGGTGTAGGGATAACGGTGGGAAAGAAGAAGTATGGGTATGGTAAAGATAGGGGTATGGGTATAGGTATGGGTATGGAATGGATATGGGTATGGGTAGAGGTATGGGTATGGCATGGATATGGCTATAGTTATGGGTATGGTATGGATATGGCTATAGTTATGGGTATGGTATGGATATGGGTATTGGTATCAGTATGGGTATGATATAAATATGGGTATGGGTATGGTACGGATACGGGACCTAGCAAACGCGAGCGATAGCGAGCATTTGTTATTAAATATATTAAAACTATATTAATCTATCGTAAATGCTACAAAACATATAAAATGAAGCAAAATGTAGACCTCGATATAAAAGAGAAACGAAGATAACCCAAAAAAGCACATGTTTTAATTAAAAGCATAAAAGATTCGACCTGCTTCGCCCTAAGGAAAGTTCGTCAGATAAAATGTGAGGGAAAAAAATGGAAACGAATTTAATATAATAGTATGCAATAGTTTACTGAAATATATATTCTTTTGAAAGATTTTACTGTCAGTGAGATTATGACGTGATCTCTCTCTCTCTCTCTCTCTCTCTCTCTCTCTCTCTCTCTCTCTCTCTCTCTCTCTATATATATATATATATATATATATATAATATATAGCTATATGCTATATATTCATATAATCTATATATTTGTATATGTATTTATATATATACATATATGCATATTTATTATATTCATATAAATCTATATATTTCACCCAATGTATTATATACATAAAATACACACCCAGGCCTGTGCATATTTACGTGTTTTCATATATGGGCGGGACAAAATATATTATCCAAATTCGGTCACAAATTGACATTTATATACATACATATCGTATATTGATATATATATTTATATATACATATGTGTATGTGCACACACACACACATACACACACACAGTATATATATATATATATATATAATATCCCTGTATAAGTTCATTTGCACATAGTGTCGCTTGATTATTTAGTAAAAAGAATACTGTTAATAAAAAAAACCAACCCATTACCCCCAAAGTTATTTAATGAACCGCATCCCAGAACGTGTTCGTCAGAGGCAAACATTGCCTGGTCCGTTTCCCTCTCGGTGACTAGGGCTTAGCTAACCACCTCATGAAGAAAGCAGGCATTACCCGGAAGTCATCTGCCATGGGTGGGAAATGAAGAGCGACAAGCGCCGTCCTACGAAACGCCACTTCCGGGAACTTTAATCATGCAGAAGAGGGCCCATTATCAACAGGCGCCTCGTCCCTGGAAGTCTCTCCTCTCTCTTTCGGCCACGCCTTCGGATAAATGAAAATGTACAGGTTCACGTGGGTCTATATACGGTCGCCAAGATAGAGAAAAACTCGTCTTCAAATCTTGGCTAAAAAAGGGGAAAGATCAAGGTTACGACATACCAGACCTGACAAACTGTTTGGCTATATGATACGCTACATAGGAGACTAGAGGCGCAATTGGATAGAATATGGACAAGGGCCCGCTGGTCAGTCATACACACACAACACACACACACACACACACACATATACACATATATATATATATATATATATAATATATTACTGTATGTTTATATGTATACAATATACCACACATACGTATATATTTTATATGCACATATACATGCATTAACCTTTAAATACATATACTACTTGTTAGTATTAAATATAAAATATGCTATACACATGCATACACACTGTATATATAAATAATAAAATATATATAAATAGTATATACTAATATATTACTAAATATTATATAAAACATATATATATATCATAGATATACTGTGTATATATATATATATATATATATATATATATATATATATACATATACAGGATTTGTGTGTATGTATGAGTGTGCGCACGTATGCAAGCATATGCCTGCAAAAGCTCCTTTGTGTTGTTGCAGACAGACAGCGTCGTATCCATCCCGAGGTAAATAAAAATTAATGAATTGATCTCGGAAATGTCCAGGAAGAGAAAATGAAGCCCAATTAAGATCATAACGGAGATAATCTAGGCCACTAATGACTGATTACAGACCATCTGGAAAAGGGGGATCTCTCTCTCTCTCTCTCTCTCTCTCTCTCTCTCTCTCTTCTCCTTCCTTGCAACAGATTAATGAACAGGAGTTGTTAGGTGTGTTGGTTCAGTCCCCCCCAACCAGCTTGTGGATTTATTAAACTCTATTCTTGCGTGTGTGTATGTATATAAATACATATTTATAAATACGTACATCACACACCACACACACACACACACACACACACATATATATATATATATATAATATATATAGATATATATATATATATCTATATATATACATATATATAAATATATATATATATATATATATATATATATATGATAGGATATATATATATATATATATATATATATATATATATATATATATATATATATATATATAGGATATCACATATCTACAGGTGGAAAATAAGGTGTGGGGTGTGGTTCCTGACGAAGGACTGATAGATACTATTAGAAGTCTCTATCAGTCCTTCGGTCAATGGCTTGGAAATAAAGTCGAAACGGTCAGGTAAGGACCTACACCCCGCCATCTTATTTTTCACCTGGATATGTGTGATAAATAAATCACGTGCTAAAGTGATTACAATCATATATGTAATAATTTATTATATATATATATAATATATATATATTCATAGAATATATCTAATATATATATATTACATATATTCTTCTATCTTCTTTTAGTGTGGTTTCTACATCATTTATTAAATGTAGTAAAAGAGAGATGATTTATAATTGTTTAATAATTCAGTGCTTCGTTTCCTCCGTAGCTAAGTCTCCTACTTGTGGCGATCTGAAATGAAACTGTTCAAAGTCTTCCTATTCTGTTCTTAGAACAGGTATTTTTTTTTTGGTTTGCCGAAGGAATATGTCAATGTTTGATTGTCATACTCTACAAAGAGTGTTATAAAACTATTTCGTACTTCACACAATCGCACACTCTCTCTCTCTGTCTCTCTCTCACACACACACACGCATATATATATATATATATATATATCTATATATATATATATATATATATATATATATATATATATATATATATATATATATATATATATATATATATATATATACATATATGTATATATAATATGAAAATTGATGCCCGGCAGCCCCCCAACCCCTAAGGAAATTTTTCTGGACCCGCTAGCGCTAAGACAGAAAGAATGCCTTGAACAGTCGTACTTTTTTTGTCATATGACGTCACACATGAGCTGGATAAGTAAGTCAGCTGGATCACTTAGTAAGATGGAAGCGGAATGGACGTCCCTGAAACGCTCGCTAGGCCTAGTGTTCACCAGGCTTTGAGCTTAAGCACATGCTTTCCATAATTGGTCACGTGAGGTCGAGAAGAGAGACCATTTCTAACAGAAATTTGAAAAGAAGATCGGATTTGCTTTGCTGTACCATCCAATATTTGATCATTACGCTAGGATTCGAAATAGAAAACGATAGCTTTCCACAATAGGTGACGTGATACTGAAAAGAAGAGACAAATTCTAACAGAAAATTACAAAGAAGAAAACAGGATTAACTTTTCAGATTTCTGGCACACTATCATTTGTTATGGTGAAGTGATCTCTGCTGAAAAGCTTCGCAGTATTTAGCAAACTCCTCCATCATTTATGTAAGCGTGTGGGCGTCTGCTTAATAACAAGAATTACACGAGAAATAGCAATCGACTGACAGAAGTACAAAGTTCAGAAGCTGACAGGTTTAAGCAGCTGATATGTGCACGCAGCCAAATAGGCGCATGTGTAAGCAAGATTGTGTAAGCGTGTCGTAAAAAAAAAAAGAAAGGCTAAATATTTCGTGTTTATGAAAGCCAGGAGAGTAAAAAAATAAAAACCTCTCCCCCTTGTCTAGAGGCACAGTTTTTTCTCCCCAAAAAATCTTTTACGTAACCGCGACTTGTTCAAGGTCATCTTCAAGAAAACACTTTTGTCAGATAAAGCTGAATAAATAAAAGCGTGAGTTTACCGAGCTACATTGGGGAATAAGGTCCATAAAAGGGTGTTAGGCAGAAGACACAACACTGGAAAGAGAGAGAGAGAGAGAGAGAGAGAGAGAGAGAGAGAGAGAGAGAGAGAAATTTCCCCTATATTCATGAGTCTCACCCACGCACTGAAGGCAGAAGAATGGCAAGGCGCCATATTCTCTACAGTCCCCCCTCCTCTCCCTTTCCATTGGCCTACCCCTCCCCCCCTCCCCAAAAAAGTACCCCCTTTTGAGGACTCCTATCCCCTGCAGGACGAATGCTCATCCCTCTAGGAGGTTGGTGTGAAGTTGTGTGTTGGGGGGGGAGAGGGAGGGGGGGAAGGTTGGTCCATCTAGAATGATTCAAAACCCTCTTTCTCACATTGGGATTTTGGTTTTCCAAAACATGCATTATTTTTCGAAGCATTACCATAATTTCTAAGATGAGCAGCGACGGTTTATCATTATGTTTATGGCCCTTTATCATTTTTTTAAAATAATTTCTTATCTATTTCCCCCATTTTTAATGAATGACGTCATAATTGTTCTGAATTCAGAACTTAACATTTTTCTCAATTTATGTTGTATAGTATATATATATATATATATATATATATATATATATATAATATATATATATATATAGTATATATATATATATATATATATATATATATATATATATATGTGTGTGTGTGTGTGTGTGTGTGTGTGTGTGTGTAAATTCTTCTGTTAAAAACAGGATACGTCTCGAAGTATAAAACGCCCATTAAAAACTCAGGATTAAAGCTAAGGATAGATTTCGGTGGACTCACTGCTTGATAAGGGTGGGAGCCATTCCACCGAAATATAGACCTCAGCTTTAAACCAGAGTGTTTTAATGGGTTATATATATATATATATATATAGATATATATATATATATATATATATATATATATATATATATATATATATATATAGATATATTCAGCGTCTAATATTTGCAATGAAACAGCTTAGTAAAACGATCATCACAAGAGCAGTTGGGTCTGCTCCATTGTTTTTTCTGTCTTGCTGTACACTTCAGTTCCTCCCCCCGTTTACCCGAAAAACCACGCCTCTTCTATTCCAAGGTTAGATGACAATTTAAGAACTTTGGTCAGTTTCTGGTTGGGTAACCACGAGATGCAAGCAGGATACTGCAAGCACATAAGTCCCAGTGGCCATTACTCAATTGGATCTTAGGAGTCCGCTGGGAGTGGCAATGGATCCCAAGAGAGGAACTGAAGGAAATAACAGGAATTTTGTCACTGAAGTGTCAGTCTTACGTATTCTGCGGAAACCATTAATCCCCTAAAGGTTTGTGTAGTTCAACTACTTTTACAACCTAGCCATATCTTCCTTTTATTTGGTTATAAACTAGAACGGGATTGCCCCTGCCGTCGGCGTCTAAATCATCAAAGACTACAAAGACTAATTTTGTGATGTCTCATAATAGAAATTATTAAATTATTTCTAAATTCAAGTCTAAGAGATATTCTATATGTACTAAAATGCAATTTCTGTATACTTATTACTTTTTCCATAGAATAAGTAACTGATTAACAATGACCCAACCTACAACCAACACCCCTCCCCCACCAAAAAAAAGAAAAAAGAAGAGAAGTAGAAACAACGGCGGATATCAAACAGAATCGGGAGAAGAAGAACGCATTGTTGACATTCGTAAAAGCTAAATTTCTGAAGAGTGTTTTCATCGATTTTGGTACAAAAGTTGGACGGGAAACTCACGCAATTCAGTGAGTAACAAGAGGCTGGGATACTTATGCAGTCATATCAGCCCCATGTTTGGATAAAAAGGGGATAATTGGTGTTGAGGTATTTGAAAAAATAGACAGGAAGTGGAAATGAATGATGGTAAATTAACAATCAAGCAAATATATGCATGTGAGAACATCAGTGTAAATAAAACACGAAGCTAAGTTCCATGGTGCTTTATAGCGCGCCGATAGCCGAGTGGAAATAGAAGTAGTATTATCAAGGTTTGGCCTTTACAACGCCACACTGAAGCTGATAATAGTAATAGCAGGATGAAGGATTCGTCTTGATAACCTTTATAAAAGCCTCGCTCAAACTTATGAATATTGTCTTCAATAATGCTGCCATGACTGACGTCAATCAGCTTTTGTAGTCAGAGAAATGAAAGATTTGAATGTCGAGAATCCGACTGAATCTTGGTGTTTTCTGAACTTGAATTTTTCAATGGATTTAAATATATATATTTTCTCTCTCCGTCTCTGACTTTTTTGGGGGGGCTAATTTCCCTCACTTTCTGCTTTGTGGGGCTGTAGTAACTTTAGACTTCAGGAACCTCAGGATTGAGTAATAAAGAAAACATTACCAAGAACAGAAAAAGAAGCGCTTATCAAAGAGCGGGTCCTATCAAATTTAGTTTGGCTCTCATTATGAAGTTAGAGAGAAGAAGAGGCGACTGCAGATCTCATTTAACAACGGAATAACAAAGACAGAATGCCAGTTATGGTAATCCAAGATACTTAGGGCGGAACGTAGAAGAGCAGCAAAATGATGTAGAAGAGGCTGGAAAAGTCATAGACGCTGAAAGGGCCTCCCTTCAGATGAAGTGGAGGTGTCTGATACAACTAGTCCCAGTCAGGCCTGGGAGAGAGAGAGAGAGAGAGAGAGAGAGAGAGAGAGAGAGAGAGAGAGAATAAAGGTCAAGCAGTCGCTTCTTTCTGAGGTCAGTCTCTATGACCTCATAGACGAGGCTCCTCAAAATGATACTCTCCCCCTTAATGATACGGCAATTTAATCTTTCTGAAATAGTGGTTTCAGGTCGTGGACATCAGAAGATTAAAATGGTAATGTCAGTTCTCCTGATGCTCTGAATAAGCATCCAGTGTGTCAGTATGTTGGTGTGGCTCAAAGTGTGCCTTGTGCGGGAACGACGGATGATGGTAGTACTAAAGATTCTGTTTATTTCAGTGTCCCTTCGGCGTCGCGTCTCTTTGGCTTTGTGTCACTAAGGCCCTTGAATGAAATGGTGCATTACTCCTGGCGTTTCACTTTCCACTCGTTCTCCTTGATTTTTTCCCGAATAGCTGGCCATTTTTTTTTTTGTCGTTTTTCCTTCCTTTGATTCTCACCTCTTCCCGGTGAGCCCCGTAAGAATCCAGAGATGAGACCTAATGGCCTCGTTAAACTCCTTTGGGATAAAGGAGCTCCGGACCATTTGAAGTCCCTGAGTGCGTGACAATGCTGTACAATTCCCGTTTCTAATACCAACTCACACCCCCACAAAGTTGTTGAGGTAAATTCCACAATACCCAGATCTTCGAACACAAATTGTTTTGCTTAGCGGGCGCTGAGTGAAATTTCACCTTTGACTCTCAGCACCAGATGGCTCTCGTCCCCATGTGGATAAAAGAACGAGGGTAAAATGGTCTTTGGATATTATTCAGTAAAAATTTTACGTCATTTTTGTAGGTAAGTCTACAGAAATCATTCGCACAAGTCGTTTTTTATCTTCAATTCGTGAGAAAATGTGTCAATACTCGCATTGCCTGACGTTACTTTCCGGAAATGTAAATATATCATGGAAGTTAATACAGCGGAAACAAACGAGTCAGATTTAACTGCCGTGGACTGGCAACCGCTGTTGGGAATTCAGATGCCATTTCATACTGATGATACCTTCAAACTCCTCGACAGTAACTAAGCCTTCAGAGTAATAACTTTATCCTGAGAACACCTTTTCTACCTCTTATTCTTCTCACAATCTATGATCCTGTTGCGATTTTACACCGCCAAAACCTCGGTGGGCAATTTGCATGTTTAGACATTTCCCTTTTACTAACCTGTCATCTCTTCCCGCGGCCCCTGACATTTGTTCTTCCCAGTCATCTATTTCGTGAGCTCGAGATACACATTGCCCGCTTCGTCTTTATAATCCTCTGCATAAACTCGCCCCCACCCGACCCCTTGCTTCTTCTGGCTCTTCGTTCCTGTATGTGTGTATTTTATTTGCAAATACCATCTCTCCTACTCTCCCAGAAAGAGAAGGCAGTATCCACTTCACCTTATTTTCTCCGAATCTTCTTCTTCTTCTCCTTCGTCTTCTTTTTCTTCTTCTTCTTCCCTTTTCCATTATCAGCTGGTCTCTCGAAAAATGAATGCTTAACTCTCTTGGCCTCTTGAGTAGGAACTTCAGCATCACTAATCCTTCTGGCCGCAGGAATCAACAACCATTTCTTTAGGCTCCTCGTTTTCCAAGATGTTCCTTACTGCTTTCCTATCTAAAAGTAGCAGCATAAAAGTAGTAGAAGTAGCAGAATAAATTGGTAAAACAAAGTAGCAGTGACGGCAGAAGCTGGCAGCATCTGCAACTACATCAGACAAGTCTTGTCAGCAGTGACAGTAAGAGCTTCAGGAGAAGTAGGAATGGCTATTGAAACGACACAAAGAGGCCCATAGTAGCAGTAGCTAACAGTGGTATCAGCATTAAGAGCTCGAGTAAGAGTAGAAGCAGCACTAGGAGCAAAAATATTAGCGACAGCAACAACAGCTACTGAAAAGAGAATAGCAAAATCAGCAACACAACTGCTACTGAAAAGAAGATAGTAAAAGTAACAACGCAAAAACAGCAACACAACAGCTACTGAAAAGAGAATAACAAAAGTAACAACGCAACAGCTACTGAAAAGAGAATAGCAAAAGTAGCAACGCAACAGCAACTGAAAAGAGAATAGCAAAATCAGCAACACAACTGCTACTGAAAAGAAGATAGTAAAAGTAACAACGCAAAAGCAGCAACGCAACAGCTACTGAAAAGAAAATAACAAAAGTAAACCAAACGCAACAGATTAACTGAAAATGAGGAATAGCAAAAAGTAGCAACAGTAACAACAGGATTATATAAATAATTAGCATCAACTCTTGCCTTTAACCTCCTCCTCCCCTCCCCCGTCTTCGAACCCCTCTCTATCTCCTCCCCTTTTCACGTATATATATAAAGTCACCCCCAACCCCCTCGCTAGCTCCATAATGAGAGGGGGGCGTTGGGGTGGGGGTGGGGGTGGGGGGAAAAGGTGACCACCTCCCATTATGGTAGGAATTCACAGAATTTTGTTATCAAGTTAGGTCGCCTGGTCATTATCGCCCTATAGAGTCGACCCTACCAAAAAAAAATTCCCAGTTACTTTTCTATCAGAAAATGTGGGTCTTTATTCTTGATTTTTCCCCCGTGGTCTTCGTCATCATAAATATTACTGTGATAGCAGTATTATTTGATAATATTAGCAGTTCCTGCAAGAGACTTTTTTTTGTTACTTTTTGTGGTGTGTATGATCATGAGCACTTATAACGAACAGTATTATTAGTAATGACAGTATTTCCTGGAAGATCATTTTTAATTACTTTTTTGCGACCATCATCATAAAAATAATTTTGATAATGGTATTATTAATAGTGGTAGTCAAGTAGCACTTACTACTACTACTACTATTACCGTTACTACTAACACTATTACTAGTACTAGCAAACATATGTATACAGAAATTATGTATGAAAATTCGTAAAGCATCTACGTCTACGGGCATAACCAGCCTCGTTTCACGGGCAGAACCAGTTCCGTTTCAGGGTATCCCTTCTCACCCCCACCCCCTTCGATTGGGGGAAAGGGGAAGGGGTAGGTAGGAGAAATCCCATTTATAAACTCCTTAGAGAAGGTCCCCACTAGAACCAACCCTTGCTCCAAGTTTCAATGCCATCGGACCAGCCGTTTGGCCGTGATTGAATGACAGACGGACGGACAGACATTACGCCCATTATAGTAAGATACTATTCCAATTAGAATTGATTTTATCATTTAAAAAAATCCACTTGACGCAGATTCTAGACATTAAATCGAGAACCAAATTGAAGCAGTAAATAAGGAAATAAGAAAAATAAATAACAATTAAAAATAATGGTAAAAGTGAAGATTTATTTTATTCCCTTTGCACTAAGTTTAAGATAAATCTTAGGTATGACAGGTCAGGTCCAATGATTTGTAACTACTTGTAAGCTTACTTTCTGTGTTTCTCTTGTGTGTGTGTGTGTGTGTGTGTGTGCGTGCGTGTAAGTGTGTCTTTGCTTTTGCCTAGCATATTTCAAAATGGACTGATGTCATTTTATTAGAAGATTTCAGCCTTTGTGTTACCAAGAAATTACTTGGGCATCTTTTATTGCCAAGCATAATGAAAACTCGTATGTAATTTCAGTCAGAAAATAACTAACAAGGAGCTTTTACTTTGTCTTGGTAATGCTTTCATTTGTAAATGTCATTATTTCTTTAAATTTGTTTATATAGTTTAAGTGATTAAAAGAGGTATATTTTTTCTTAATGAAGTATGCATATGTTTTTATAACGATTTTGTACACATACTTACCGATATGCATGCATGTATGTATGTAAGGTGTACATACATTCACCTGCGTATGTACACACAAAGAGAAAGACATCCACACACACACTTTGAAAGAGACTCAAAAACTAGATCAGAGGCTTATGAAAAAAATTCCCAACCTCATTTTTACCCCCCCCCCTCCCCCCGCCCCCGCCCCATCCTCTCTCCATCTCCGCCCCATTAAGTACCTGCAGCACACACTCTCTCTCTCTCTCACACACCACAATTCCCACGGTGACGCCCACGCCCTCCCCGATATAAATTCAAGTCAGCCTTGGAGCAAACGCCACCCCCGCCGACATTCTTATTCCCCGGGCGTTGGGGCCATCTTGCTGGGCCAGCGATAAGGAAATTGATGGACCGTAGACTACGAGGTAAATAAGGGAGAATGCTGCTGCCGATGCTGCTGTTCGTTCACAAAAGGAAGGGGAATTATGTATATATATAGATATATATATATATATATATTATATATATATATATATTATATATATATTATTATATACATATATATATATATGTGTGTGTGTGTGTGTGTGTACGTGTATATATAAATGTATATGTATATGATATAACACATATATATATATATTATATATATCTATATAATATAAAATTAAAATATATATATATATAAGAATAACTTGATCACGAAGTATATAAAAAACGTGATGATGTTTATAAATAAATTTTTTTGTTTTTTTGCCACGAAGGAAAAAAATGAAAAACTCGTTTTTTCATTTTTTCCTTCGTGGCAAAAAAAAATCTTATATATATTATATATATATATATATACATATATATATAATATATATCTATATATATATAAAACTAGATCACGAAATGCATAAAGTGTGATGCTATGTATAATAAAAAGGTAATGCCACGGAGAAAAATGAAAAATGAGAGCTGCCTGAGACCTGTCGGTCTTAACGACCCTTTACTAAGGGCAAGACTGATCAGAACAATGAGAAGCACAGTACAGGTAAGCATATATAAACGGACTTTACAGGATTATCAAACGGTCCAGGTCACTAACAGAAACTAAAAAAACGCCCGTGGACTAGATTAAAGATTTAAAAGCAGCCACCACACTTGGTCACAGGTAATTTAGTCAGAAAACACTACATTTTGTTTTAGGAACAAAGAGGCATATGCAAATTGACTGTACAGAATTAGCAAAAATCCCGATTAAGGATTTAAGAGCGGCCAAACACAATCGCCAATGGCAAGTTACTTCGAAAAACAATACATTAACTTGCCTTTGACTAGTGTGTTTGGCCGCTCTTAAATCTTTAATCTAACCTTCGGGATTTTGCTAATTCTGTACTGTCCGTTTGCATATGCCTCTTAGTTCGTAAAACAAAATGTAGTTTTTTTCTGACTAACTTACCTGTGACCACGTGTGGTGGCTGCTTTTAAATCTTTAATCTAGCCCACGTGTGGCATTTTTTCGTTTCTTTTAGTAACTTTCACCGTTTGTTAATCCTGTAATGTCCGTTTATATATGCTTACCTGTGTTGTGTTTCTCATTTTCTGATCAGTCTTGCCCTTAGTAAAGGGTCGTTAAGACTGGAAGATCTCAGGCAGTTCTCATTTTTCATTTTCCTCCGTGGCATTACCTATATGTATACACAGTATACGTATAATATATATGTTTACATAGTATACACATATACACACACACAACATACATACATACATATATATATATATATATATATATATATATATATATATATATATATATATACAGAGATAGGGATAGAGAGAGAAATAGAGAGAGGAGTACTTTTGTAACATCTGAGATGGCCTCTTCATTTTGTTCTATCAAAAAATTATTTCCTTGACTGTTTTAGAAAGAAATTAACGGCGCAAGATCATCAATCTAACCTTATTGGTTTGCTTATCGTATATAACGTCATCCCTTTGATAATCAGTTCCCATATTCCTACATCCTATTAAACGGTGTCCAAGAAGTCGACGAAGCAACAATAGTCGATTCACATCAGCCGTGCATCTGATGTCTAGGCCCGTCCCTTACGACCCTCCTGGTTGGCTGGTGATTAGCCAATCACAGGGCTGGAAACTGTCTTTCGAGAAAGTTCACATAGGGCAGGATGTATATTCCACCTCTCCTGAGGGATACGTATTTCAAAAGTATCCCTCAATAGAGGTGGAGCATACCATCCTGCCTATGTGAACACTCGAGAGAGACTGAGGGTTTCCAGCCCTGTGACTGGCTTATCAACAGCTAATCGAGAGCGTCGTTAGGGACGAGCCTAAATCTACTAAAGCTACAGTTGTGCCGGTAGATAATAGATTCACACTGTGCTTTTTATTCATAATCCCAGGCATTTTCTATCCTTACGAATTATTTGCATCCATTGCAAGTGGAAAATAAAAGATGCCGTACGCATCTTTTCGAAAATCTCTTCGCCAAAGGTACGTAGACTGGTCGCTGCATTTATTCCTTTATTTCAAAGCTCAGTGGTTCGTAAATGTTCCACGAGAGGAGCTCAGTCGTTTTCAAAAGAAAGTCGTGAAGTTTCCTTTCAGCCCTAATCAGGTTTTGGATGCTGTGTGTTTGGTATTCGGGAGACGCTAGATTATTTTCCCTGCAATATGGATGGCTATTAGTTTCCCTGCGCTTTACAGGTTAATTTGTCGAAATTTCTGGGAGGAGCAGTTGATTTTGCACTTAGGAGGTTAATATGGTAATACACACATACACACACATATATATATATATATTTATAATTATTATATATATATATATATATATATATGTATATATACTATGTATATACAATATACTACATAAATATATATAAGACACATACATACACACTCACACACACACACACACACACACACACACATATAT
>NC_087219.1:23166277-23191277 GCF_015104395.2 Macrobrachium nipponense
CAGACTTGTTGTCAACCTGTTGGCATGTACATGATAAGTTGCAGACTTGTTGTCAACATGTTGGTATGTACATAGTAAGTTGCAGACTTGTTTTCACGTGTTTGTGAAATTTATATGATAAGTTGCAAGCTTATTTTAAACCTGTTGGTGATATGTATTTGATAGTTGCATACTTGTTGTCAACCTGTTGGTGATATGTATGTGATAAGTTGTAGATTTTTTTTCAGCCTATTAGTGATATTTATATGGTAAGTTGCAGACTTGTTTTCAACCTGTTGGTGATATGTATATGATAAGTTGCAAAATTGTTATCAGCCTGTTAGTGGTATGTATATGATAAGTAGCAGACTTGTTTTCAACCTGTTGGTAATATGTATATGGTAAGTTGCAGACATATTCTCAACATGTTAGCCATATTTATGGGATAAGTTGCTGGCATGTGTACGTATATGACAAGCTGTACTGTAATATGGATGCTCCCAAAGGATTAATGATTTCCAGAGGGTCTGTGAGAAGAGATGTCCTCATGGGTATTACGAAGATTTCAGGGAGGATGAGACATTCTCCTCCGAGTTACAATGGAACACTGACCAAAATGATACCTACAGAAAACAATACTGAGAATGAACCTAATGATGGAGTAAAATAGAATCTTAGGAGCAGGTGTAGGATAGCTATTAAACATGAATAACTGCTCTGGATTCAGCCCCATCAGGGAGGGACGCAAAAGAAGGTCACCCAAACGTGAGAGGTGCATTCTTGATGGTGCTGAATAAAATCAAACTAAAAACATTAAAAACTATAAGAAAAAGATTCGCAGCATCAGAATCGAACGGCTGTTTTTAACAGAGAAGCTGGAAGAAAGTGTTGTTGATTGGAGTCAGAGAGGTAAAGCTTCCATCACTGAACGGATGATCTGGACGAGAGAAGAGAGAGAGAGAGAGAGAGAGAGAGAGAGAGAGAGAAGAGAGACTAGATGCTAAAAACATTATAGAATTAAAACTGGTGTAAATTACTCTTTTTTGCTTATGTATACTTCTAGAGGGTACACACACAAACACACACAAACAGATAACTAAAAAGATAAACAAAAGATTTCGAGAGAGAGAGAGAGAGAGAGAGAGAGAGAGAGATCTTACCTCACAGACCTTACAACTCGTTCGGGTTTCCCCAGGTCCCTCAGTGTGAGGCACCTCCAATGTCTACCAGAGAATTGCTAATGCATCTTCCGGTATACTTTGCATTTTCCAATCTTGGATGGTCTGGGATGCAGCTTAGATGTTTGTCGAGCTTATTCTTAAACACATCTACGCTCACTCCTGATATGTTCCTCAGATGAGCTGGCAACGCATTGAATAGAGAGAGAGAGAGAGAGAGAGAGAGAGAGAGAGACCTTACCTTAACCTTACAAACCTTACAGTTCGTTCGGGTTGCCCCAGGTCCCTCAGTGTGAGGCGCCTCTAATGTCTACCAGAGAGTTGCTAGTACATCTTCCGGTATATTTTGCATCTTCCAATCTTGGATGGTCTGGGATGCAGTTTAGATATTTGTCGAGCTTATTCTTAAACACATCTACGCTCACTCCTGATATATTCCTCAGATGAGCTGGCAACGCATTGAATAGACGCTGCATTATCGATGCTGGTGCGTAGTGGATTAATGTTCTGTGTGCTTTCCTTATTTTTCCTGGTATAGTTTTGGGCACTATTAATCTACCTCTGCTTGCTCTTTCTGATATTTTTAGTTCCATGATATTTTCTGTTATTCCTTCTATCTGTTTCCATGCCTGAATTATCATGTAGCGTTCTCTTCTCCTTTCTAGACTATATAATTTTAAGGATTGTAGTCTTTCCCAGTAGTCTAGGTCCTTAACTTCTTCTATTCTAGCTGTAAAGGACCTTTGTACACTCTCTATTTGTGCATATCCTTTTGATAGTGTGGGTACCATATCATATTGGCAATATTCAAGTGGACTACGAACATATGTTTTATAAAGCATCAATCATGTGTTAAACCACTTTTCTTGTTTGAAGTGCCGTAACAACATTCCCATTTTGCTTTACATTTTGCCAACAGAATGGCTATTTGATCATTGCATAACATGTTCCTATTCATCATCACACCAAGGTCTTTAACTGCTTCCTTATTTGTGATTGTCTCATTATTAGGTCCCCTATATGCATATAGCTTTCCTTCTCTGTCTCCATAATTTATTGATTCAAATTTATCAGAGTTAAATACCATCCTATTTACCTCTGCCCAATCATATACTTTGTTAAGGTCTCTTTGTAGAGCGTTCCTATCTTCATCACAAGTAATTTCTCTACTTATTCTTGTGTCATCAGCGAAACTACTCACTACCGAATCCTTAACATTACTGTCTATGTCTTCAATCATAATAACAAACAATATTGCAGCTAGCACCGTACCTTGTGGCACACCGGATATTACCTTGGTTTCATCCGATTTCTCATCGTTTGCAATAACTATCTGTTTTCTGTTGTGTAAAAATTCTTTTAACCATCTTCCTACTTTATCTACGATATTGTGTTTTCTAATTTTCTTTGCTAATATATTATGGTCTACTTTGTCAAAAGCTTTTGCAAAGTCTAGATAAACCACATCTGTTTCATTTCCGCCTTTCATATTTTTGAATATGTTCTCACGGTGGACTAACAGTTGGGTTTGTGTACTTTTTCCGGGTACGAAACCGTGTTGTCCTATATTAAACAAATTATTTTTTATTAAATGTTTCATAATATTTTTCTTCATTACCCTTTCATACACTTTCATAATATGTGATGTTAGACTCACAGGCCTATAATTACTTGCCTCTAGTCTTGATCCACTTTTGAAAGTAGGGGTGATATATGCTAATTTGTGCTCATCATAAATCTTGCCTGTATCTACACTTTGTCTTAATAATATTGCAAGTGGCTTTGCGATAGAATGAACTACTTTCTTTAACAAAATAGCAGGGACTCCATCCGGCCCTGCAGCAGCTCCATTTTTAATTTCATTAATTGCCTGCACAATATCAGCTTCATTAATTTCTATGTCAGCTAAATATTCACTATTTTCGTCCCTTACTTCTATATCATTATCTTCATTATCTATTGCTAGGGGTGAATTCTCTCTTATATCGTTCTGCCAGTATGTTGCAATTTCCTTTTTTTTCATTCGTTAATCTCCCTTCAATTCTCAGAGGGCCTATTTCTATTCTTCTTTTATTCATCTTCTTCGCATATGAGTATAATAGTTTGGGGTTTTGTTTGATATTTAATAGGGTTTTTCTTCCAAGTCCCGTTTTTCATTTTCTTTTGATTGTATAATCTTTTGTTCTGCATTTTCTATCTTACTTTTTAGTTCTATAACTTTCCATGCATTTTTTTCTTTTGCAAGACCTTTTTTCCACTTTCTGATTTTCTGGAACAAGATCCTTCTGTCTCTTGGTATGCATGAATGATGTTTACTTTTCTTCTTCGGTATATATTTATCCACTATTTTCTCCAATATTTTATATAATATCTCCGTATTTACCCTTCTTATGTCATCACTTACGAAAATGTTATCCCAATCTTTGTTTAATTCTTCATTAATTTCTGACCATTTTATATTTTTACTGTAGAAGTTGTATTTTCCATATCCTTCCCACTTTTTCATTTCTTGCTTATCTCTATTTTCACTTGCTTTGGGATGAACGTTAATTCTATGACATTATGATCTGAAATACTCGCATTATAAACTATTATTTCTTTAACATAATTCATCTCGTTCACAAATACTAGGTCTAAAGTATTTTCCTTTCTTGTTGGCAGGTGATTTATTTGTTGAATGTTGTATTCTAGTAGCATATCTAATAGCTTTTCAAATTGCCTCTTATCTTCTGCACTACTATTACTCTCTTTTTTATATGTATAAGTACAACCACAGTCTCCTATTCGTTCTTTCCATTCTACGAAAGGAAAGTTGAAGTCACCAGATAGGAGAATAGTCCAGTCCTTGTGATTTCTACATATATCATCCAATTTTTCAATTATTAAGTCAAACTCTTTAGTATTAGGAGGTCTATATATTACCGCTATTAGTTCACATTCTGAGTTACTATATTTCTCATATATTTTTCCTTGTTTTTTGTCTTTCCCATATATTGCGGTTCCCCCTTGATTCCTATTTTTTCTATCTGATCTATAAGTTTGGAACCCTTTTATTTGATCATCATTCCCAGTCTCTTGGGAATACCAGGTTTCACTTATATTCATTATATCTATTTTCTTTTCATTTTGGGTTAGTTCTTCTAAGTACTCTATTTTTCTTTTTGAGTTACTCGTAACTAAACCCTGCGCATTCATCACTATGATGGTTTGCGTGTTTTCTCCTTCATTTAATATTGGTAGTAATAAGGATTTTCCCATGTCTCTTTCCTGTTCTGGTATGTTGTTCTTTTTTTCATTTCCAGAAATTCTGACATTAAAAAATCCAACTTTTCCATAATATTTGATCTTCCTTCATCATAATTATTCATTTTGTGTCTGAATCTGCAATTTTCTCCGTTTCTGCAATATCCTCTTGCATAATAATTACAGTTATTATCTCTTGAGTAGAATTTCGGAGCTGATGCTTTGAAATTTTTTGCTGACACCTCTGCATATCTCATTGGTGGTTTGCTTTTCTCTTTTACCTGATATTCTTGAGAGAGAGAGTGAGAAGATTAAACACAAGATTTCAAGATGAGAGAGAGAGAGAGAGAGAGAGAGAGAGAGAGAGAGAGAGAGAGAGAATCAAAATGAGAGAGAAAGAGAGAGAATAAGTTTTGAAAATGAGAGAGAGAGAAAAAAAATCAAAATGAGAGAGAGAGAGAGAGAGAGAGAGAGAGAGAGAGAGAGAGGAGAGAGAGAGAGATTTTAAAATGAGAGAGAAAGAAAGAGAAAGAGAGAGAGAGAGAGAGAGAGAGAGAGAACCCACCCCTGTCTTGGCGGTATTGCATTTGAATAAATAATGAGATTCCCATTCAGACGGGATCACCGGATCACAGTTAACAGGTGAAGAAAAAGCAATTGGAGAGAGAGGAGAGAGAGAGAGAGAGAGAGAGAGAGAGAGAGAGAGAGAGAGAGAGAGAATGTTGAATCTTGTGGAGATCATAAACATGAAGGATACGAAAGGATGATGATAAGGATGAGGAAAACAGTAAGTGTAAGAAAATGCAGGTCGAATTGTGATTGTACAAATCATTGGCATGTAAAAAAAAATTACGGAAGGACATTGATGATAAGGAAGAATATATAATAGATGGGCAAATTTCATGTATATATATATATATATATATATATATATATATATATATATATAATATACATGAAATTTGTCCATCTATTATATATTCTTCCTTATCATCAATGTCCTTCCGTAATTTATATATATATATATATATATATATTATATATATATATATATATATATATATATATATATATATATACGAGGCCTTGAAAACACAAGTCATAAACGGAAAGAGTTAACATTTATATCAATTAAATAAAGATGCCACAACGTTACAGAATATCGCTCATATACCAATTTAAAAATAAGAAAAGCAAAGGCTCTGTGAGATCATGAATAACAGATGGCCAGGCAATTAATTACCAAAGGAAGAAAAGGTTTTAATAGAGATTTTGTTGTGATGCAAATGAACAGTTGACTGGAAGGTGTCTCAGATAGAGAGAGAACTGAAAAGAGTATCTGATCTTTTATTGAAATTGGAAGTTCAAGAGATCTGAAGGTAATCTAGTGAATTACACTGGTAAAAATTCGTAGGACGGGATGGGTTAGTGTTAACCTCCAAGTATAAACTTGAAATATAAAGCTGGTTAACCGCCTAGTATAATCTTGGTTAACCTTTAAGTATAAACTTGGTTAACCTCCGGGTATATAGCTGGTTAACCTCCAAGTATAAATTAGCTTAAACTCCAAATACAAAGCTGGTTAACCTCCGAGTATAAAATTGATTAACCTCCGAGTATAAATTTGGTTAATCTCCGAGTATAAAGCTGGTTAACCTCCGAGCACAAATTTGGTTAATCTCCGAGTATAAAGTTGGTTAACCTCCGAGTATAAATATGGTTAATCTCCGAGTATAAAGCTTGTTAACCTCCGAGTATAAATTTGGTTAACCTCCGAGTATAAACTTGGTTAACCTTTAAGTATAAACTTGGTTAACCTCCGAACATAAACTTAATTAACCTTTAAGTATAAAGCTGGTTATCCTCAGAGTATAAACTTGATTGACCTCCAACATGATTAGTTAACTTCCTCCGAGTATAAACTTAGTTAACCTCCAATTATAAAGCTAGTTAACCTCTAAGTATAAACTTGAATAACAAACAAGTATAAAGTTGGTAACCTCCAAGATCAAGCGAAGATGTAGTGCATCACTACCCTAATATCATAATAATTTATCAATGTATTTTAATAATTCATTTATGATTTTATCTATTTATTTATTTGTCACCTAATTTATCTTTCGTTCTCTTCTATTAATAACTGATCTCTTCATTCTGTATTTCCTATCATCTTCTGTAACTTCTTTCAATTGAACGCTGTAATATTCTTTGGGAACTTGAATTTCAATATAAATAGGGGTTTATCCTCATAATAATTACGAGCGAAGCGAAATATGACTAACGCTATTCAAATTCTAATATCGCCAAAAGTATTGGAGATAAAAGAAAAATTCTTTTGGCAAATACAACCTTACATCTTTAAATTTCATCCCATATAAGATTTATTTTTAGAATATCATAAAATCACATTTAAATGTTGTTGGCCTTTTTAATGGCTTAATTTGAAGCTTCGCGAGTATTTATATATATATATATATATATATATATATATATATATGTATATATATATATATATATATATATATATATATATATATATATATACAATTGTTCATCATACAGTCAACGTTTGTTCCTTTCTAGGATAATTCTATTATTCATAAGTAAATGTCGAGAGGGAAATCTAATATTCTAAGGAAAATGGAAGTCCATTCGATTACTTTATGAAAATTATACCTTCGAAGAAATATGTGCATTTATGAATGAGAGAGAGAGAGAGAGAGGAGAGAGAGAAGAGAGAGAGAGAGAGAGAGAGAATAGGAGGATAAAAGGAGGACATGAAAAGAAGGTACGAAAGAGAGAGAGAGAATAGGAGGATAAAAGGAGGACATGAAAAGAAGGTACGAAAGAGAGAGAGAGAATAGGAGGATAAAAGGAGGACATGGAAAGAAGGTACGAGAGAGAGAGAGAGAGAGAGAGAGAGAGAGAGAGGAGAGAGAGAAGAGGAGGAAAAAAGGACATGAAAAGAAGGTATGAGAGAGAGAGAGAGAGAGAGAGAGAGAGAGAGAGAGAGAGAGAGAGACCCAGGAAACCAAAGCGAATTTAATGCACAAACAAAACGTAATAGTGATACTATATGTGGCAGTAGGGGAGAGAGAGAGAGAGAGAGAGAGAGAGAGAGAGAGCCACAACACAAAACGCAATCGCGATACTATAAGTATATCCGGCTGTTTACTTTCCAAGTTTTCGTTTCCCTAACCCAAATAGGCACAGAGGATTTAAACTATTTGCTCAGACATCCGGGATAGTCTATGCTATTAACGGAGATATGAAAAGAACATATTACCTTCTTTCAGTTATTTATTTACTTATTTTTTTGTCGTCGTAATGGATATTATATTTCCTCCGGCTATTTTCTGGAGTACGTTGACCTGACCATTGACCTGGTTGGTCTGCTGGTTAGTTTAGGTCGTCTTGAAGGGAGTCAGTGTTCTGTTGTGGACCTGTGGACTCAGAACAGCCAACCTAGACTACACAACGGAGATGTAATGGGATATATATTCCATATAGTGCTGTGTATGGTAATTGTACTGATTAGCAAGTATGACTTTTTTTCTAACTTTCTTTCTGACTTTCGACTTCCCCTGATTAAAATTAACCTTTCTTTCTATGAAAGGAAAAACTACAACTTAGAAGGAATTAAGGTTAGATTAGTTTGCCCGTGGCATCTTTAGTGGTTGTTGTCTTCGTGTTATGTCTAGAAAAAGACGTTGGGCTACACTTCCGTCGGCTAGTACACGAGCAACAAACAAACAGACTAACTAACTAACTAAAATGTAAACAGACTAACCAAGGCGTTGGGCTACACTTCCGTCGGCTAGTATACGAAGAAAAAACAAACAGACTAACTAACTAACTAACTAAAGAGTTAACAGACTAACCAAGGCGTTGGGGAACATTTCCTTGGGATAGTACACGAACAAACAAGCAAACAGACTAACTAACTAAAATGTAAACAGACTAACCGGCGCGTTGGCGGTATACTTCCGTCGGCTAGTATACGAACAAACAAACAAACAAACAGACTAACTAAATAACTCAAATGTAAACAGACTAACCAACTAACAAGTAGAAATGCAAGTGTGATGAGGCTGGCGTCGATGCAAATCTGCTTCTATTGCGCTTTCATCCAGAGGATTTTGAAGGAATAAAATTTCGAGTTTATAAACTTGATTTGGATGAACTGCTGTCCTTAACTGCTCTTCTCTCTCTCCTTCTCTCTCTATCTCTCTCTCTCTCTCTCTCTCTCTATATAGATATATATAGATATATAAATATATAATATATATATATATATCATCATCATCATCATCATCATCATCATTGTTACTCAAATGTGCCCACGTGTGTTTTAAAGTTGTTAACAGCAATGTTATGAGAAAAAGTGGAATTTCGCATCAGTACACAAAGACTTGAGGGTGACCGGTTTGGTGTCGAAGTAGGAGTCAGATAAAAGATGTTATATATAGATGAACTTCAGCGTGTTTGTCGGCTAGCATGTGTGCTTCTTGGATGTTATAAACCGGATTTAGTGTTTGTTGCATTTTTATAAAAGTTTGGGCGAACGAATGTTGTTAAAAAATCAGAAGTTCAGTATAGTTTCTTTGGTCCAAGGTATACCATACCCTTATATTATTAAATATTACTATATATATATATATATATATTATATATATACGATAAGTATATATAATATATTATATATATATACACACACACATATATATATGTGTATCAATATATTAATATTATGATTATAATTTATAATAAGTACTATATAATATTATATACTATATATATATATATAGATTCTATATATATATTATCTCCTAATTAATATATATTAAATAAGGATCGAATCCAGGTTCTTCCAATTGAAAGCGAGACCACTGCCAACCAGGCCACACAAGCCATAAAAGAAGGTGGGACCTAAGTCCCATTGTACTTAATGCTTTAAGGCCTTACCTGTTCAGGTTCAGTGCCCTGCATACCAGGGGAAACCGTCACATCTTTCAATTGAAAGGCCTGGGTTCGATCCTGATGTGAGTCAGAAATATATATATATATATATATATATATATATATATATATATATATATATATATATATATATATATAAAACTGATTACGTTTGTCAATGATTATGTTTTCATTTTGGGTATGAATATAAGGGGTCAGAATTAGGTCGTCAAATTCAATGTCTATACATTAAGTTTTATTTGTGAATGTGTATGCCTGCTCTTGTCTGTGTATACTTAAGATATCGTGTGTTCTCTAGGAGTATGTGTACACAAAATTGTGGATATGCCAACGCGCAGTCTTTCAGATTTTGAACATATAACTAGAATCCTTGTGAGAGTGTGGGTATATACTTCAGGTTGCATGTGATAGCAAGTGTAAAAGTGTATTTTTAAAGTGTTGATGTGCACGTGTGTGTACGTGGGTGTACGATTATGCGCTGTGCGTGTGTGTATGACAGTAGCTGGTTTACACGACCTTGGGTATGTGACAGAACCGATAAGAAAAAATAAAACGAAAAAGAAATAAAAGATACTGCAGTTCCCGTTCTTTTAAGTAAATATAGCAATGTGGGGGGAGGAACTCTCCATTTGCAGTGTCTTAGATGGTGAAGCTGAATTAAAAATGATCGTGGGTAATGAAGATAAGGTTTTTCCTCTCTGATCTCCGGTGTATGAATATGTTGTGTACCTAAGTTTTATCACCGTGGTTTTTCTTATATGAGTTTTTTTTTTTTACTTTCTTTTATTTTGGTGTTTTGTTATGAAGCTTTTACTTCATTTTTTAAACAGGAATCTCTTTGTAAGTAAATGGTCTCTGCTTGTCAGGACTTCCTTTGGCATCGGAACTAAGGACTTTACTGGATATTAAAACAAAAGATTTCAGTGGGCATCAAAACCAAGGACTTGAGTAGGAATTGGGAACAAGAAAAGAAATGAGGACCTTTGCAAATCTCTGAAGGAGGATTACGACAGGATGAGGGGAACGACCTAAGAAGAAGAAGAAGAGGAAGAAGAAGTGGAAGGAGAAGAAGAAGCAGTACAGAGAGCCCTTAAATGAGGAATCATCAGAACTCTCTCATCGAGTGGGCAGAACTTATGCCTGGAAGAAGAAGAACCTTTAAACCTTAGTCTCACACATGCAAAGAAATAACGAATGAGTAGCACCAGCCTGCAAGGGGACAGAAGGGCTGCCGAGGAGCTAAGGAGTAAGGGAGCAGGGATAGGGGTAAAGGACCGTATTTTTAAGTGTCCGTAGTAAGTACGAATTAGACGGAGGAGCCTCCGGGGGAAGAGGGGACAGGAGGAGGAGGAGGAGGAGGATGGAGGAGGAGGAGGTGGGGTAATCGTCTGAGCAAACGTTGGGTACATCCGTCTTCGAGAGCCTCTTCATGGCAACCGGGCAGTGTCCGGGAGGAGGAAGTTGAGTCTAGCTGCTGAGGACGTAAACCTGGTTTATGGCGATCAAGATAAAATGCCTTCAGAAGGGGGGAAGGGGGGGGGGGGTTGCGGAATCGGCTGCTGCGACGCTCAGGGATTACGGTGCATCGTCTTCGTCGACGTTCTATGGAGAGAGAGAGAGAGAGAGAGAGAGAGAGAGAGAGAGAGAGAGAGGCTGAAACATAAAGTGGTGAAGATTTGCAAACAAGCGCACACACACACAAAGTGGAGGGGGACGAGTTAGGGGTTGTTACAGAAAGATGGGGAAATAAAAGACAAGCAGAGAGAGAGAGAGAGAGAGATAGAGAGAGAGAGAGAGGTGGGGGGAGACGGGAGTGGTTACAGAAAGATGGGAAATGAAAGACAAGTAGAGCGAGAGAGAGAGAGAGAGAGAGAGAGAGGCTGAAACATAAAGAGAGAAAGGTTTGCAAGCACACACACACACACAAACAGAGAGAGAGAGAGAGAGAGGAAAGGGACGGATCGGGAGTTGTTAAGAGATAGATGTGGAAATAAAAGTCCAGTTCAGAGAGAGAAAAAGAGGGAGACAGAGACAAAGAGAATGAGAAGGGAAAGGGTTTATAGGCAGAGAGAGAGAGAGAGAGAGAGAGAGAGAGATAAATAAAGGAAAGCTAACAAACAGATACATGGGCTTATTAGTCAAATGAGCGAACTCATAGCGAAAGCGAGCGGAGGAAGGCACACAGTGAGAGAGAGAGAGAGAGAGAGAGAGAGAGAGAGAGAGAGAGAGAGAGAGAGAGAATAAATCCTCTTTCCCTTGGTGGAAAAGTCAGTATATCTAATAGTCTAAATGTTCCCACATGTATTTGGTCTAGTTTGTTTCTTTATTTCAGGCAGTAAATCTCTCAGTAGTAACATCAAATAACAATAAGTAGATAAATAAATAAAAAATGAATAAATAAATACGTACGGAGTCAACTGGGTGCATGAGAAAAGTAGACTGACCAGCCCATAATTACTTGTTATAAGTAATATTTGAATCATTCAACCTGAATGGCTTTGACTTTACTTTCATACTTTTCAGCGCTTCCAAAATTATTCCATACTGCCTGATAATTATTGCTTACTATATCACTCATTCCTCTTCTGCAATTCTTCATTAGCCTTCTCTTGTGAACAATAATCATTTGCCTCCATTTCTCTCATTTTCCCGCTCTCTTTTTTTCCCATCTACTCTTCCTCATTTATAAATAATTTTAATGATTTTAGATAAATGTTTCTTTACGCTCATACCTGAAACTTCCATGATATTCTTTCGTCTTCTCTAGTATCACATCATTGTTTTCCACCTTTTCACGCATTCTTCTTCTTCACTTCTCCTATTCCTCTTCTATTCTCTCCCATTATCACCGTCCGTTGTTGCTGTAGTCTGCTTTAGCGAGCATTATCATAAGCCCCCTCCCCTCCCCCTAACAGAATAGAAATGCGTCATTTCCCCTGCCATTTTGAACAGGAAATGAGAACTACGCTTTTGTTACCAGTCTGCCTTTTAATAACGAGCGAAGAGGAAGCTTCGGTACCATGATGACTGAGGAAGGTAGACTGATATACTCAAATAAAACCTCCATCGTGAAGGCTGAGTACAAATATATATATATATATATATGTGTGTGTGTATGTATATATATATATATATATATATATATATATATATATATATATATATACTATATATATATATATATATATATATATATAGTCTATATATATATATATATATATATATGTATATATATGTATATATATAAATATATATTATATAGATATGATAATATATATATATAATATATATATATATATATATATATATATATATATATATATATATGGGTGTGTGTGTATATAATGGTGAGGATGGGTCTATTCCAGCTCAAATAAGTATATCTGAAAACGACTTGTATATGTAAGTATGAGAGGGAGTAGACTTTTTAATTCTTCTCGTGGTCAGGTCGGCAACGTGACCCAAAGAGATCAAAATTTCTTCCTCAAATTTCTTTGAACTTGGATCTCCAGGCTTTGTAGTGACAAGCGTATTCAAAAAAGAGCAAAGAATTCAAGAAGTTAAGAGGGCGTTGTGGCTATTATATTACTATTTATATATATATATATATATATATATATATACTATATATATATCTATATATATATATATATATATATATATATCTATATATTTACATATATATATATATATATAATATATATATATTTATATATATATTTACAATATTATATATATATAATATATATTCTATTTATTATATATATATGAATATATCTATATCCTATTATCTATATCTATAATATCATTAGTATATATCTATCTATATCTATATATATATATATATAATTATATATCTATATTTATATATATATATATATATATATATATATATTATATATATCTATATATATAATAATTATATTATATATATAGATATATATATATATATATAATATATATTAATATATAATATATATTATTATATATATATATATATATATATATTATATATATAATAGCTTAATGGTAAATAATATTGCCAAAACCAGGAACTATATTCTTTATTACACTATACGAACTTTCGAGGTATAAAACATCATCATCAGGCTGAAAAATTGACAAGAATGAGAATCACTGAAATTACAATAAAATTGTCTGACTAAAACCTCCAGTAAAAATGCTAACAAAACATAAAACGAGCATCAAATAGAAACTAGAAAAATGGATCACAAAAATGAAGAAAAAAACAGACACAAACATAAAAAATAAGGTGAAATAAACAAACTACCACACCCAAAGTAAAATGGCTAACGGCCCACTTGTGTACCTACTATGAAATCACACGATAGCTCGTTAAATACCGGACGAGTTGTTGTTCAATTCGAGTTTTATCCTCTTAATAACCAGTCTATTTGAACAAAAAAACAGCACTTCAAAATCCAGGTCAGTGAAAGGATGATCCTGTGCTATACTGTTTTCCCTTATGGCAGAAATGGATGGCTTGGAAAGAGGAAATCTAGTTCTAACAGAAAGACATCTTTGTTCTCAAATTCTGTGTCTGAGCCAGCGGGAACTGGATCCCACGTATTGAAGACCAACCACACTGCGAACAGGTAAATAAGTAAACGACACGCGAATTAAGGTCCACAGGAAGATTAGGAGAGGCTCCTCCCTCAAAAGTGATCTGATAGTGAAAGTTAGTCAAAACAAACTGAAAGCTAATTTGAGGAAAACTATGCTTAGGCATTTCTTTTAACTATTTTCGGACCATATAGCTACTATGACCAAGGACTTTACATCTTTTACTAGTTTTGTCCCAGACCAGTGTACAGTACTACAATCAGCTTGGTGCAATTGGAGGAAAGCATCAAGTGTGTTATTTGACAAAAGATTTAATGTAAAGCTGAAGGGAAAAGTGTACAAGAGCATTGTCAGACCTGCGCTGATGTACATTTGGGAAACACGGCCCATGAAGAAAGCACAAGAGAGAAGGATGGAAGTGGCAGAAATGAGAATGTTACGTTGGATGTGCGGATTGTGATAAAGGGAGACAGGATAGGGAATGACTTCATAAGAGGGACGGTGAAAGTTGCAGAAATATCAAAGAAGGTGTAACAGAGACGATTGTAATGGTTTGGGCATGTTGTGAGAAGAGAGGAGGATTCAGGATGTAAAAGAACCATGAACATGGAAGTGCCCGGACAAAGAGGAGAGGCAGATGAAAAAATGAGATGGAGAGACACAGTGAACAAACAGCGACCCCATATAAGGATGGGAAAAGGCGAAATCAGCTTATGACTTCCTTTTGGCTGAGAGATTAAAGTCACTGTTATACCTGCATCCAGTCAAGAACACTTTCCAAATACCTCTCCCGCCTTCTTTCCTACTTCTTTTCTACTTCCTAATTTCCCACCTTCCATATTCCTCCCTCTGCGATTCCAGACTGGAATGTGCACATGAGAATTTCCAGTATTCAAACGACTACTGGCAAGAGATATTTCTGTTCAGGTGTGGCATTTTGGAATGAACTTTAAGAGACCAGAAAGTGGTTTATTTTAGTTCATGATGACGTAATCACTATCGACTGAGAGAGAGAGAGAGAGAGAGAGAGAGAGAGAGAGAGAGAGAGAGAGAGAGCAGTTACAAACTTTAACACTTGACTCATTATTGATAAAGCTAGTCAAGAGTGAACTAATAAAACATCATTGAGAGAGAGAGAGAGAGAGAGAGAGAGAGAGAGAGAGAGAGAGAGAGAGAAGTTACAAAGTTCAACATTTTATCCATTACTAATAAATCCTGTCAACGATTAACTGATGAAACTTCATCTGGCAATGAGAGAGAGAGAGAGAGAGAGAGAGAGAGAGAGAGAGGAGAGAGAGAGAGAGAGAGCGCTTTTAAATTGCCTAACTTACGGCCGATTAACTCATTTACTTACAAGCAGGCGAACGACTACAAACAGGCCAATGGCGGATTTATCAACAATTATTTTTAGTGGTTATTAAACTTTCATCGACTAAGTAGTCAATCGAGTACTTTATGGGTACTCGACTGTGGTGGGTTGCAGCTATGGTGGAGAAGGCAATAAGGGTAGCAATCTTATTCAAAAAGAATTAATAAAAACCAAAAGTACAAAAATACACACACACATATACTATATATAAATATATAATAATAATAATATATATAATATATATATTATATAATTTTATTTATAGATATATTATTTATTTTATATATATCTATATAATATATTACATATATACATATCTATAAAATATATATATATATATAGATATTATATATATATATATATATATATATATATATATATATATATATATATATATATGTCCATAATAGATAAATATATAAATATATACATATGACATATATGATATATATATATTATATATAATATAGTATATATATATATATACGTATATATTATATATATATATATATTATATATATATATATATATATAAATATATAAATATATATGTACATATATATAAATATATATAATATATACATATATGTATATATAATATATATACATTATATATATATTATATATATAGAGTATAACTATCACTTTAAGGGTATGCTCATTACTGTAACCCTTGGATCTGAAAGAGGAATAAACTTAGAAGCTGCCACCACCTTCAACGGGACTCGAACCAATACAGTGAGGTTTAGCGGATTACATATATATATATATATATTTATATATATATATAATATATATATATATATATATAAAGACTAATTCTAAGGAAAATAGCCATTTTAAAAAACAAAAGGAATTTCATGACAGAATCATAATCTTCATGTGATGACAGATTCCAAGTATAGAGCAAAATGGCAATATCTCTTATTGGTTTCTATAGCAATCTTGAAATGGTCAGACTATACATTTTATTCCCGTTTTTTATGCAGCTGCTAGATCGCTCCCGCTGCGGTCGAGCTGATTTCATTCATAAGCATTCAACAAGTCTCCAGCTGCTACGTTTAGCAGCTCTAGATAAGCAAAGTTGATTTACCGTAAGTAATACTATGCTATAGTATTCCAAAGGTCGGATTGTATCGAGAGGGTTTCTCTTTGCAGCGAATATGGTTTTATAAATCGCTTATTTGCTATTTCTACGTTGTGTTTATTTGTATTCAAAGGAAATATCACCCTTATCACATTTATGCTATAACTCTCAAAGATATATTATTAATATAACTTCCCAAAACCTTTGGGATATATACATTTATTAGCTGGAGCCTGGCGCTCCCGTCATCTCTCCCCCTAACCTCTCGATCACCTACCTAACCAGCCTCAACCTAGGCGGACAAACGGGTTTGCAGGAGTGTGGATGTGTCGTGATCTCCTCTACCCACCCGATCCCTTACCTACCCGCCATCATCCAGGGCGGACAAACAAGAAAGAGCCACTCGTATTTTATTATTAGAGATAACTCTCAAATAGACAGCTTTTGCGAGTTATACCCTCACATGTTACAATGAATTCCGTCCATTTTATCTGTATAATTCGAACAAACAAAATATTTTCCAACTATATACATAAATATAAATACCGAAGGTTTTACATTTTGTGTACATATTCCGTAGGATTTAAATTTTTGTGTATAACTACTAAATATATTTGTATATATGTATATTACTTTCAGATATTTCATACATACGCGTGTGACTCCCCAAAAGAATACCATACTCATACAAAAACTACATACATACATACATACATACATACACACACACACACACACACACACACACATATATATATATATATATATATATATATATATATATATATATATATATATATTTGTATATAATTTTCCAAAAATATTCATGGGTTATGTGAACAACTCCCCGAAGTTTTCTATCTATGTGTATTACTCTCAAAGATTTCATACTTTTATGCATATAACCTGCTAATGTATATTTATGCGTATAACTTCCCAAAGTGTTATATTTATGCATACAACCACAAGATTTTGTATATACGTATATAGCTTTCCATGGTTTTATATTTATAACTCCTCGAAGGTTTTATATCTATATGTGTATAACTGCAGAGATTTTATGTGTGGGTATATAACTTTCCAAGGACTTATACCTCTGTGTGTAACTCCCTATAGCTCTATCTTTGTGCTAAACTTTTCAATTATATCATAACGTTCCAGGGTTTTATATTAATGTTTATAACTCTCCGAACGTTTTATATGTATGAGTATACCTCCCAAATATTTCGTTTTATATGTATGTGTATACTTCCCAAATATTTCGTTTTATATTTATGAGTATACCTCCCAAATATTTCGTGTATTCGTGTGTCTTATGTTTATAGATGCAACTATACAATTACCAAAGATTTTGTATATATCTATATAACTTTAAAAGCTTTGTAGTTATGCCTATTATTTCTCAAAGTTTTATATTGATGAGCAAAATCCCAGTCTTTTTGTTTCGTTCAACTGCAAATCTAGGTACTTTTAAGGTCGGCCGTAGTATATAGGCGCAAGTCGTTCATCTTTTCCATAAAGTTAAAGTTTTAAAAGCATAGTGTGCAAAATAAAACCGCATATGAATACTTACAACTCCATATTCATCGTCTTTATGTATACACACCTACAACAATATACAGGCATGTAAATAAACCCGAATATGAATACACCCGTACTGATGTATACCTAAATACAAATACATATGTATGCAAATATTATCTGTATAAAGATACCTGAATGCAGATGTGTATGGATACAGACTACACACAAATACACATGCGCACCCCACATTCACACACGACACACCTACACACAAATGACACCTGTATGCAAATACTGCACCTTCTGTGTACAAAGGAGGCGATTACTGAGCACCAATATGATAAATGCACACTACACTCTTCGGAATTTGAAAACCATCTATTTGCATTCAAATTCCCGACCTCATTTTTTACATTCCAGACGCTTCCTATTCCAGATATTGCTGTGCGCAATGATTGTGCAACGTGCAGTTAATGCTTTTGAGAGTGTGTTGATGGATGATGGAGTATTGCACAGATTTATATATTTTTTTTCATTCTTGGTGAAGAATTTTGTTATTGAGGTAAAAGCTCTGTCAGTTATGGAAGGGGAAAGTGGATTGACACGAATGTGTCCAATAATAATAATAATAATAATAATAATAATAATAATAATAATAATAATAATAATAATAATAATAATAATAATAATAATAATAATAATGAAGATGATGATAATAATAATAATAATAATAATAATAATAATAATAATAATAATAATAATAATAATAATAATAATAATAATAATAATAATGATGATGACGATGATGTTGACTACACCCAACATTGATTTATACTTATAATATTGTATTTACCCTACGGTCTTTGCACTCCATATTTTACTTACTTTCTATAATAGCTTTTGCATAATATCCGTGAAATAATAATAATAATAATAATAATAATAATAATAATAATAATAATAATAATAATAATAATAATAATATAATAGTAATGTGTAGGGTCAGTTGTTAGCACACTTTCATTTCATCGGAGAGTCCTGTTTCCGATACTAATATTGATAATCATAATAACTGTCTCATCATTTACCAGTATGTTATTAGCAAATCACTTTATAGATCAAATAAAGTTATTTGTTAATAGCATACCGATGAATAATGGTGCCATAGTATATTAGTATCATTATTATTATTATCATTATTATTGCTATTAACCTTCTCAAACAAAAGGAAAGGATGTTACCAGCTGACCCTAGACATTTATTATTATTATTATCATATTATTATTATTATTATTATTATTATTATTATTATTATTATTATTATTATTATTATTATTATTATGAATTCAGGTCGTAAAGTGTACTATACACTTTGACACACCTTTTTCATCAAAAACTCATTCTTGCGAAGTTTTCGCTTTGTTTTTGAAGCATAAGTATTAGTATTATATTATAATTCAGCTTATATATATAAATATATATATATCATTATATATATATATATATATATATATATATATATATATATATATATATATATATATATATATATATATATATATATATATATATATATATATATATATATATATATATATATATTCCTTCTTAATGTGTACGTTTTGTTAGTTGATAAGTATTTTTCATGACACTTATATCAGTAAGTATAAAATAAACAGGATTAGGTCGGGATAAAAGTCGAATTTGAATGTGGTTTTACCAAAAAAAGGCTTTTTACAAAACTTTTTTTTTTTTATAAAAAAAAACTTTCAATGGCGAATCCTATTTGAAATATTATTCATTTTAAGAAAATCATTTCTTAAAACAAAAGCTGCCTACTGAAGCATCCACGTCATCAAAGTTTTTCTGAAGGCTGGCAAAAAATCGCTGTAAAATTCTATCCCAAAGGGTACAAACAAACATCCAAGATTTAAAAAAAAATTTAAATGCTTTATACAGCTCTTTTAAAGCAATGGCAGAATACATCAAAAGTTTTATCTTCATATAAAAAAAGTTCCAAAATAGAGGAAAATCAAGCAGGAATCATATCCCGTGTACCCTATAAGAATAAATCAACTTCAGGAAGTGAAATCTACATTTAAACACAAAGGATCTCATCTTTCCTTTCCCACGGGACACAGCAATTCCTTAAACCCATCCAAAGGATACCATCCTAAGCCTTCTAACAGAATTCATCCTATCTCACAAAATCTCAGAAAATTTCACAATGGCATCCTCCTTCGATTTCCTACTCCCTCGGGTCTTTATTTTGTTTTTGTTTTTTGTTTGTATGGTGTTTTTACGTTGTATGGAACCGGTGGCTATTCAGCAACGGGACCAACGGCTTTACGTGACTTCCGAGCCACGTCGAGAGTGAACCTCTATCACCAGAAATACACATCTCTAGCCCCTCAATGGAATGCCAGAGAATCGGACTCGCGGCCACCAAGGTGGCCGGCCAAGACCATACCGATCACGCCACTGAGGCGCTCCCTCGGGTCTTTAAAAGGACATGACCGCCTTCATCCTACAGGACTCAGCTTAGTCACTGAACATTTCAAAGGACACCAACCATCTCCTTTAGCAGGATTCAGCCTTTTTCTTGAACCCCATAAAAGGATACTGAAGGACCCCCATTATTTTCATATCCCTTCATCTCTTTGCAGGATTCAGTCTATATTCTTTGAGCCTCTCCTTTCCCAGCCCCGAAGGATCAAACCTGTTCACCTAACCCTTTACAGGATAGCGCCTTTCAGCAGGATTAATCCTATTCTCTTCGAACCTCACGAAAGGATACCATCTCTCTTTTGCCAGAAGGACTCGGTCTACTCCTTCAACCATTCACCTTTCGTCTTCAGTTATGCAACGCGTAATCTCATATTCGAGAGGAATCCCAAGGCAAGGGCTTGACAGACACATCCTGAGGGACGGTGCTCCCGCCACTGTTAATCTGCATCCTATTTACCTGTCTCTGTCAGGTATTTGTGCCACTTTTATTTTGGGAACGGGGCGGAAGGAGAAGAAGAACGTTCTCATTTTTTACATTTTTTATTTATTTCTTTTTTTGCTGCTAGTCTCTCTTTCGAGAAGATCTCGTACTTGTTTTCACTTCTCTTTAAAAGAAAGTTTTATTACGTTTTCCTTGGGCCTTCAAAGAGCATTTTGATTTATTTTAGCAGCAGCTCCTCTGGGAGTTCATGCAGTTACTATTGTGGTATTTCTCCAAAGAAAAACATTGTCTTTTCTCTTTGATTTTATCCAGCCAATAACGAGGACCTTCCAGCCGCTCTGCTAAGGATTTATGTACCTACTCTCGTAGCATTTCTCAAGGTGGAATTCGATACCTTCACTTCTATTCTACACTAGTAATAACGAGGACCTCCTGGCGATTCTGTTGTTGAACCCTTCTTATTAGAGAATTCTGTAATTATTAAAACTATAACTAGAACATGTTTTAGTTTTTTTTTTTTATCAAGACCTGACTTTTTTCAACCAATAGTTCCTGATCCACTTTTCTTGGTGTGTCGCTTCGCCTAGAATATCCCTGAGCTGCTCCTCAGAGGAACTTTTTCACAATTAATATCTGAGGATACCAGTAATCCTTGAAGTGGCAGGTATTCTGCGAGTCTGTCCGTCAGCTGGCAAGCTTTGGAACTCGTTGCAAGATGTTGCAAATCTTTCCTAGACAGTGACCCCAAGCGGGTTCTAACCCGGTATGTATTATTCAGCTTTGCGACATCTTTAAAACAATCCCTTTGGGGATGACCGTCAAAACATAAACAAAAGACTGTAAATATCATAAAGAAAATGACCCCCAAGAAATACTGGTCGTAGATAACGACCCACGTAAACCCTTGCGGATCACTACCTGGGACAGATCCGATGTTGGTTTCCTTGGCTTTTACGACTAATCTCCGTTCAGGAGGGAGGTTTATTTCCTCTTTGAGGATCAAGGCTTGACTGTTTTACCTAATCTACCCACTTGATGAAGGTTATAACCCCAAAAAGGAGTTGGTGGTTTGTCGTTTACAGCTGGAACTGTTGGTGGACTGTCGAGCTTGCTTGGTTTTCCATTTCCCTAATATTGGACTTCGAATGTAAAATTTAGGCCAAAGTCCAAGTGCTGGTACCTAGGAGGCCACTCAAGACTGAAAATAATGTTGAAACAATTTATTAAGAGAGGATGAAAAGTAAGATAGAATAAAGGGAATATGAATGGAGGTATAGAAAAAGGACTGAAAAGGTTGCAGCTAGGGGCCGAAGGGACGCTGCAAAGCAACTAGAGCAACGCCTGCAGTGCACCGATTGAGGTGCATTGATAGGACTAACCCTTTCCATGGTAATCCTCTTGTATTATACAACTCCAAAACGATTAAAGATCCGGCAAAAGTGACAAAATTAAAACTAAAATCAAGAAAGATTCGTTACACAAACCCACAGTGTTCAGCAACACTTTCTGTCAAGTTAATTCAATTAAAAGCTCCCTCCTCCCCTTGACGTTTGCTCTGGGGGATGCGTTCATTGGATAGAGAGAGAGAGAGAGAGAGAGAGAGAGAGATAAAAGCGCGTTTTGTTTAAACAATAACAGCCGTGATAGTGGCACGGTTAGTAGAAGGCACCCCTAACGTTCACACAGGTTCACACTCCCGACCCTTTGCAGCTGGGGGAAAAAACGCTTTATATCGCCTCTTTCGTCCAACCTGGACGACCATTATCAAGCTGTTCCAACAGAACGCACCCTAATGTTTACTTGGTGTCATGTTGCGAATGTTTGCCTACTGTTCCTTCGCTTTTGATCTTTCTCTCTTTATTTCTGGGAGGGTGTTTATAAATAGAATCAACTGGGTAGGGATATCTTAATATAGATATAGAACGTCAAGTTCGACGTAATCTGTTTATGAACAGTTAAAGGAAATCTATGCTTTGGGATCATTCCGAGTAAGTCAAGTGCGTTTTTGTATTTCAGACATATCCAGTTTATTGATAATAATAATAATAATAATAATAATAATAATAATAATAATAATAATAATAATAATAATAATAATAATAATACAAAGGTGAAACAAATCTATTGTTATGTACATATATGTACATATATTTATAGATAAATCTGAACATTTTTGTTGATAAATTATATACTACTATAAGTATTTTATAATAATAATAATAATAATAATAATGATAATAATAATAAAATAATAATAATAATAATAATAATAATAATAATGATAATAATAATGAGATCCCTGAAAAGGAATCTGGGAAAACTAGAGGCTGAAATAGCTCCTGGCCTCATGCAGAAGAGTGTGATCCTAGAAACGGCGCACATAGTAAGAAAAGTGATGGACTCCTAAGGAGGCCGGATGCAACCCGGAACCCCACACTATAAATACCACCCAGTCGAATTGGAGGACTGTGGTAGACCAAAATATTAATAATAATAATAATAATAATAATAATAATAATAATAATAATAATAATAATAATAATAATAATAATAATAATAATAATAATAATAAAATTTTAGATTTCGCACCATGCACTTGTTTCTATATTTTCCACCGATTCAAAAATCCGACGGGGAATTTCGTCGAAAGGGCCGCTTTTGAAGACGAACTTCGGCGAAAAGGCTGCTCGGTTTGACCCAACAACGGCAAACACCTTTATAGCACTTTCGTCTCTACGGCGCGTTCACGTAAGCGTGAAAATAACGGTGTCAGGCCTTAGCTGGACTTTCGGGAAAATGATTTTAAACTCTTTAGGGGAGAATTTTGCGATAACTGAAATGGCGCGGAAATAAATAAATGCATAAATAAATAAATAAATAAAAAAGAATTAAACGGACGAAATATATTATCATTTGTCCTGAGGTTTGCAATGGCATTTTCGGGTCTCGGTGACTGATGTGTATGTATGTATGTATGTATGGATGGATGGATGTGTATATAAAAACAAATATATATACGCGCATATATACATGTACACATATATAAAATATATACTTTACCATATAAATAATAAACTAAAAAAGACTTAAAATACAAAAATACATAAAATACAACAATGTTAAAAACCGTAAAAAATATGTAAATATAATTACAAAAATGAAAAATATATATAATAATATAAATATATAAAAATTATAAAAATAATTGATATTAATACATAAAAGGTAATCAAAATAAAATAAAATATATTTCAAATGAAAGCAAATAAAATACAGTTAAGTAATAAAAAAAACGTAAAAATACGTCAAGTATGACAGGAAAATAAAATAAGATATATCAATGTCAGTGAAATAACAAGGATCAATCTATACCAATGTGAAAAACAAAAAAAAAGGAAAAATAAATAAGTAAAGAAAATAAATTTAAAAAATAAGAAATACCAGGGCCACTATCTAATGAAACCTCGGCCTGGTCAAGGCATATTCATTTTCCTCAGGTGAGTTAATTAATTTACCTGGACGACACCGACGTGGCGGGACCTCGTAGGACAGGGGGCGGCGGGGGTGGGGAGGGCGGTTTGGTTGGAGGGGGTCGTGGGAGCTTGACGGGGGACTAAACTAAATCACCCAGAGTGTTTCATCATCTCTTCCCTCTGCATGAGCCTGCTGCTGCTGCTGTGGGGGGGGGGGGGGGGGGGGGGGGGGGGGGGGGGGGGGTGGGGGGAGTGATTTCGTCTCTACGCTAATTTTTCATTTGGTGGCAGGGCGTTCGCTTTTATGCCTAGGTGGGAAGAGAGATATATATATATATATATATATATATATATATATATATATATATATATATATATATATATATAAAATCACAGTAGATGCACGTGACTTCATTAAATAAGCGAATACCACAGGAAAATGATAGTCAGAAATCCAAGCGCTTTCGTCTTTACTAGGAACGAATGAAATACATTGGAGAGGAAGTTATCAAGTAAACAAGATCAAAAATACCAGATGGTTAATTGTCAAAAGGGTAAAAGTTAAAGAGGTAATCCAGGGTTATCGGATATCACACGGTCACAAACCTATACATAGATTTAACCCTAACAGAA